>NC_081827.1:223089809-223294809 GCF_030867095.1 Alligator mississippiensis | reverse complement strand
CATTTGAATGAAATTTTCCCAGAAAATGTTTTGTGTTACTTTTGCTCTTGATGGCTCAAAAGGGGGCAAATGGAAGATGAAATTGTAAACACAAATGCCTGAATGAATCTCCAGTACTATCTGAATAGAACTCTTTTATATGATCCATTTGTTATAAGATCCTTACATAAAAAGCCTGAACCAAATTCTCAGGCGCTGCAATATTTCTATTTTTCTCATTCTCCAGAATGCCGCACATCTAACAAAATAGAATAAAATGGCATAAGATTTCCAGGTGAAAGGTCAGACTACCTATTGAAAAGTCTGGCTTAACTACAATCTTTTCATGGCTTTCATAATATGTGCAAAGGCTAGCATTCAATATCATTATGATCCAAGCTTTGTTCTATCTTTTTAGTCCTTATTAGGACCACTGTAAAAAAATGTACAAAATACATTTTGATATACTAGAACAGAGTGCATACAGACATTACACTTAGAAGTTCAGGAGATTAGATCAGGTAAAAAGAGGCTGCACCATCTAACTCAGTGATTCCTCACTTGAACAGTACAAACATTCCTGGGATCTGATCTATAATCATATGGTTTGCTTTAAGATTGGGTACCAGTTTCATAGACCATCACCAGTGCTGGGAGCCCAATTTAAGTCAGTCAGTCAGTCAGTCAAGTTGGGGGAGGGGAGGGCAGGATCAGGGGGCTAATGAGGTCCGTAGAGGGCTGGTGGAATCTGGAGGGCAGGATTTTGGAGGATCAGGAGGGTTTACAGGGTCCAAAAGAGTTTGGCAGGATTGGGGGGCTAGTGGGGTCTGCATAGGAGCTTGGTGGGGTCTGGGGGGATGGTTAGTAGGATCAGAGAGTCTCTCTACTCCCACCAATCCCCACAGACCCCACCAACCCCACAGCCCCCCTGATCCCATAAAAAGCCTCTGGTGCCAGTTTTATAGGCATCTGCTAGTGCTGGGAGCCTGATCTAAATAAATTAGGGTGTGGGGAGGGGTGGGCAGATTGCGGAGCAAATGGCTTCATGGGGCAGGGGTTGGTGAGATTGGGGAGCTAACAGTTCTGTGGGGGGATTGCCAGGATGAGAGAGGCTCTTTCCCCACGCCAAGTGGGGGCAATTTTTAGCCCCTCAATCCTCCTCACCACCCCAAGATGGACAACCCCTCCTGCACAACACCCCTGCTTCCCTGTTCCTCCCCTCCCTTCTCCCCACCCCAATTTAGATTGAGCTCTCAAGACGAGTAAACACCCATAAAACTTTTAATGGGGGCAGTTTGCAGGATGATGGGGAGGGAGGTTTGGGGGCTAGCTGGTCCATGGAAGAGGTTATCCATCTGGAGGTGGGGGACAGGGAAAGGGAGCTAAAAATAGTCTGGTCAGTGTTGTGGGGATAGGAAAAAAGTCCAGCTCCAGGGCTGGGGTGAGCAGCTATGCTTTCCTAGCCCTGAAAGTGTCCTCCAAACATGTACAGATGTTCTCTTAGACTGGTCTAGCCCATGTCAGATCTAACCCAGTGCTCATCTCAGAGTTAGATTAGGCCAGCCATTCTTTGCCTGATCCAATCTTTGGGAAACATCTGTACATTTTGGCACTTAGAAGGCAGATCTACACAAGACACTAAATGTACAGTATACCAATTCTACTGCACATTAATGCATCATGGCAAAAACTGTGCTAATGCACGGTAGAATTTTTCTATTGCACATTAGCATCGCTAGAAGACCACGTGACGGCACTACTGCTCAGCAGTACTGGTTACTGAGCATTGAGTTAGCACCTGTTATTACAGGGAGCCTATACATGAACACGGAGGCTGCTCCAACATGCTGGAATTCCCTTCATGTGCCCAGCTATACCAGGCAGTACATATACACTCTGACCTTCCCTACATGTGTCCCATGCCTTGCAGGTGTTACTATGATCATCATCTCTATATGCCCCTGCTATTTATCCCCCTGGCTCTTTTCTCTCTGCAACCCACAGGCATCGAGTTCTCTAGTGACTGGCTTTCTGCACTTTTCTTTCAGATTCCTTCCTTTGTGCCTCTCTCTCAGGTGCCTGACTCTGTGCCTCCTTAACTGCACCCCTCTGGAGTTATGGGTGCTAAACCCCTCTGGTTCTATGGGCTCACCCAGCCCTGTACCTGTGGCCCTCTGGTCCTGTAGGCTCACTGAGTCCTGGCTGCACCCTCCTGGCACTCTGGGCTCATTGCACCCCTGTAACTGTGCCCTCCTGGTGCTCTGAGCTCACTGCACCTTTCCGGCCACGTCCCTCTGGCACTATGCTTGCTGTGCCTGACACTGGGCTCTACCTAAGTCATATGCCCTCTCTCTCCAGCCACTAACATAAACAAAAACATTTTTTGGAGGCTGAGAGAACTGCATTTCCATTACTTTCACTCAATGTCTGTGGTATTGTTCCTAATTAGCAAACCACAAGAATTCCTTTCAATGTGTCTGGCTCAAGTTACTGGCCTCCTTTCTTTTTACAGAGAGCAATATGCCCTCAATTAACCTTTTTAATTTCAATGCAGGAGGTCAGAAACTGACCTACTACCAATAAACCTCAGAGAACTTCTCACCTCCCTAGTAATGAGAGAGAACTCTAGGAGCATGCAGTCACCTAGATGTAGTTATAGAAAGACCATTATAAAAGGGATCTTGGGTAGTAGACAGTCAGAAAATGTGCTTTACTAATTCTTGAAGTGAATGTAGAACCTCTCTAGTGAGGGTATGAACCCTTACATTTCCTAAAGTTTAAATGGCTTAAAACCATTCCTCCAAACCACCAAATAAAGTCACAGAGCCAAATCCTATTTTATCTCCTGCCTAAGGGGTGTAGTTGCAATTTTTGGCATTTATACAGATTCTGTTTCTACCTGTGTAGCTGTAATTGCCTTGTATTTCCTGGCTGAGCATGATCTCAGGCTCCAGAGCCAAATAGAATGGGCTTTCTGCATCTTGAATTTAAAGTTAATTGTTTAAAATGGATAGAAAGTTTCTGCCATTTTCCTGAGCTAGACTTTTGCAGATATTGGCAAGCTGGAAGGAATTTAGTGAAAATAAATAAAAATAATGGAGCGGTTGGGGTGTCTGACTTCTGAGGACTGATGAAAGCTGGGGCAGATCTGGGGGGTGGGGTGCAGGGGTACATCCACACTCCACTTTGATTCCTGCTCCACCCAAACTTTAAAATCAACTATGGGATAGTGGCATCAGCATTTCTATTCAGACAGTAATGAAGGAGTTACCTGACTTCATCATTCATTATAATCTATAATTGCTTCTAAACTTTTCATTCCTCAGATGTTAATGACCTTCTCTTCTTTTTAATGGTCTTAATGTTCCACTAACCAAGCTATTCCTTCTTCTGCAATTCTGCTGTCTGTTAGCTCCTCCTGGTAATGTAGCTCCTATTTCATAACCCTGCAAACTGTTTTTAACTCTAACTAAAAGAATGAACTCAGGTGTGGAAATATTAACTCAGGTGAACATTAATTCAGATGTGGAAATAACTTTCAGCAAAGCATTGGATGTATTGTCAAGATGCCCAAGACAACTTGATCTTGTTTATGAATCTAAAAGATCTGTACCTTTAATCTTTTGATTACTTTTGCCTAGTGTGTTGTGTTATATGTAATAATACACCACACTATCTGCACCTTGATTTTTAAAATCCTAGAACCATCGATAGGTAAAGGGGTCAGAATCTCATTTCAGAGGACAGATTTATAGATCACTAAATGGGTGCGCATCATGGTCAAGCACCGTCTCATCCAAAGCTGATTAAAGTCTATAGAAAGACCCTTGTGGATCTTGATGAGCTTTGGATCAGGCCTATAATAGTAAGGGATATGGTACCTGTCTTCAAATAACTAAAAAAAGGTGTAAACATCAGGGAATTAATAGAATTATGTAGAGCAGTGGTGCTCAACCATTTTGCCTGGCAGACTAGATAGGCAATGCCTGATCTGTCCATTGGCCAGATTTGGCTGGTGGTCCTGATCCAGTGCCCAGGATCAGCATGACTGAGCCCCATTTGGCCATGAAGATGTGGGCAGCCCAGCCCTGATTCAATTGCATGGGGAAAGGGGCTTAGCTTGGCCCCAACTTGGTCCTGTGACATGGCAAAGAAGGGGCATGGACCAGCTCTGTGAGGGGAGGAGGGAGCATGACCCAGCCCTGCAAAGTGAGAGGGGCCATGGTCCAGCCCCTCCCACTTTGGGAATTTGGCAGTGGGAAAGGGGGACAATACTAATTGCCATCACTCCCCTGCTGCCAAATTTCCCTACCCATGGGGAAGTCTGTGGGCCAAATACCATGGCTCCATAGGCCAGATTTGGCCCCTGGACTGGAGGTTGAACACCCCAGTGTAGAGCAGTTCAGGCAGTTACAGTGCCAAGAAAAGTCATTAGGTGAAATCGAACAACAAAAAGTTGTGCCTAAAATTCAACAAACTGTAAAATAATCCTGGATTGTAAATAGTTTTAGCAGTTTCCCAAGGAATATATCAAAAGCCTTATAATTTGTATAAATTCAAACTATACTGAACAAAACACATGATAAATCTGCTGTGATCAATCTTGTATTGGCAAGAATGATGGATTTATTAATTTCTAGTTTTTAAGATTTTGGTTCCTCCGCCTTCCCCTCCACCAGTTTCCATTTAGGAGTATGTATATATGTTTCCAGATGTATCATAGACCTATCAAGCCCAGAGATGCACATTATATATATTAAAATATTTATTAGAAATGAAAATGATGCCTTATAGCTTGAGAAAAAACTGCTTGGATATAGAAGAGTAAGGGCTTTTGTAAACTTCATTTATGCCAATTAGTTGCTTTGCACTGTACAACTGGATGGGAAAGTTTGTTCTTTGTTCTGAAAGAATAGATTTACCAAAATTAGATTAATGTTTTCAAATTGTTCGTTTTATCACCCTCAAGTCACATCCATCATGCAAAAAATTTTGTGTAGTAAAATCATTTTTTTTTTGCATGCATTATCTGTATATTGTAACCATCTAGTTTTGCAGCTTTCATTTGCATCACTAGGTTTCCTGGAACTCCAGTTTACTTTGTCACCAGTTACCAGTTTAGCTCATGGACTAGAAGCATTTTTCAAGGAAAAGACACGTGAAAGCATGTATGTCACTTGGCAGACAAGGTTCCTTGGGTGAATTTGATATCTTTTATTAGACCAACCCAAATGGTTGGAGAATAGTTATTAAGCAAGCTTTCGGGATCAAAAACTCTTCGTCAGGCTAAGGAAGTTTCAGCAGTTGGTGTGTGCTCTTCCTGGATGGAATGAAAAGTAAAGAAGCCAGGGGCTGGGCTGGGCAGAGGAGTCAGTTGCCAGGCAGATTGTAATGTATCAAAAATCCAATGTCTATGTTTAGTCCATGATCTCTAGTATCCAGGAGGTTGATGAAATTGAGCTCACAGGCTCGTCTCTGGGAAGTGTTGTGTAAGTTTCCCTTGAGGATCAGGACTGAGAGATTGGAGAGAGAGTGGCCCTCCTGTGAGAAATGTGCCCCCACCGGTAATTGGGTATTTCTGTCTTTGATAGATTTCCAGTGTGCATTCATTCTGGTGCGCAGTTGTTGTTTGGTCTCTCCTACATATCTTCCATCAGGGCATTTGGTGCATTGGATGAGGTATATTACATTTCTGGAGGTGCAGCTGTAAGATCCTGGGATGCTGATGGCTCTGTTGTGGGGTGCAGTAATAGTGGAGGTGGTGGAGATGTGTTGGCAGGTTTTGCATTTCTTGTCCTGGCACAGTCTGGATCCTTTTGGTGTGTTCTGGGCTTGAGGAAGTTTGCTTCTGGTGATGAGGTTGGCGATGTTCGGTGCTTGTCTGAAGGCTAGGATGGGTGGCTCTGGGAAGATCTTTTTAAGAATAGGGTCTCTGTCTAGTATGGGTTGCAATTTTTTGAGGATTTTCTGTACAGGTTCAAGGGAATGGTGATACATCATAACCAGCGGTGTGCGATTTGTGGGTGTTTTTCTTCTGTACTGCAGCAGTTCTTCACGTGGTATCCAGATGGCTCTTTCAAACATGCAATCTACCTCTCTGGACGAGTGTCCTTGTTGGGTGAAAGCCTTTTTAAGATTGGTGAGGTGGCAATCCCGGGTGTTCTCTTCAGTACAAATGCGGTGGTATCTGAGAGCTTCGCTGTATATCACAGCTTTTTTGGTGTGTTTAGGGTGATTGCTGGTTCTGTGCAGATATGTATGTTGGTCTGTGGGTTTCTTGTATACTGTGGTCTGTATTTTACTTGTATATTTTCACCTTCAATGAGATTGGCACTGAACAGGTAAGGCCTACAAAAGGATATCTGTTATGTATTTTTATCACAAGTGAACGTTAGTGTTCTGCATGAGCTAAAGCTCCTAGAAACATCACCAGAAATCGGAGGCATTATAGCCTGGCAAATGGCAGCAAAGGTCATGGTGGGGGAAAACACTAGATAATGCAACAAATACATCCTGAGATCCTAAAGTATTGCTATCACCCTCCTTGTCCCAGTAATTTGCCAAGGAGAAGAGGACCTGTGCCTTCACCCTCTCAAGCTCTAAAACCTAAACAACTGTAGCTGGGAGATTTTTTTTTAAAAGAGAAATTAATACTATGTGAATCACCCATATGCACATAAGACGACAGAGCGGGAGGTAAAATGTAGCTTCCCTGGACCAAGACCAGGACTTTAATCACAACACCAAGCACCCTCTCCATGTGATGTTTGTTTTTGATCCCTAACCCCATAGGTTAAATACAGGCATTCAAGAAGGCCAAGGCAGAAGCCAGTGGCAATGTGTCGGGGGTGTACAGGGTTGCACTTGAGAACTCAGGGGGTGCTACCCCCTGAGAACACTGATGCACCCCCTGATTGGCTGTGCTCCCCACTTGGGCAATGGGCATCTTCATTAACGATGTGGACATTAGTGTCAGAAGTGGACTGACCAAATTCACTGATGACACCAAACTTTGGGGTAAAGTGTCCACACCCAAGGATAGGATGATGACCCAGGCTGACCTTAACAGGTTCAGAAAATGGGAGGATGAAAACCTGATGGCCTTCAAAACAGAAAAATGCAAGGTACTCCACCTTGGAAAGAAAAACCTGCAGCATGCTTATAGGCTCAGCAGTGATACGTTTGCTAGCACCATAGCTGAAAGGGACTTGGGGATCATGATTGAGCACAAGATGAGTATGAGCCACCAATGTGATGTTGCAGCTGGCAAAGTGAGCAAAACTCTGGCTTGCACCCATAGATGCTTCCCTAGCAAATCCCAGGATGTCATCCTCCTGCTGTACTCAGCCTTGGTGAGGCCACAGCTAGAGTACTGCATCCAATTCTGGGCTCCACAATTCAAAAAGGATGTGGAGAAGCTTGAGAGAGTCCAGAGGAGAGCCATGTTCATGATCACAGGGCAGGAAAACAAGCCTTATAATGAGAGGCTGAGAGCTATGGGACTCTTCAGCCTGGAAAAGTACAGGCTTGGGGGGCCCAGGTGGCTGCCTATAAGAATATAAGGGGTGTACATCAGGATCTGAAGGGAACACCTGTTCACCAGAGTGCCCCAAGGGATGACAAGTTTAAACAGTTACAAACTCCTCCAAGACCACTTCAGGCTGGACATAAGGAAGAACTTCTTTACTGTCTGAGCCCCCAAGGCCTGGAACAGACTGCTGTCAGAGGTGGTGCAAGCACCTACTCTGGACTTCTTTAAGAGTCAATTGGATGTTTATCTTGATGGGATCCTGTGACCCTGGCTGATTTCTTGCCCCTGGGGCAGAGGGCTGGACTCCATGATCTTCCAAGGTGCCTTTCAGCCCTAATGTCTATGAATCTATGAATCCAGCAACCATTGGACTTCACCCATGTATCGGATCAGAGGGGTGGGGAAAAAGTGCTGTTGGGTTGCTTGACAGCCTATCCAGGTGCAGAACCTGGGAGTCACCCCAGCAGCAAAAGCTGAACGGCTGAGATAGCGGTTCTCATGTGGGAATCCTTCCACCACATGTGTCCTTTTCCTGGACTGAGGGAGAGATGTCTGGAGGGTTTTTTTGCAAGAGGACATTTTTTCCTTATGCCTTCAGTGGTTTGTCAGATGTAATTGCATTATACCTACTGTCCCTGATCTGGGGGTGCTCTCTGCCAAAAACCACTATTTACCCTTTTACCTGTTCAGCTCAGTAAACACTATTGATGCCTTTCTGTGCATGCTTGGGGGAGGGGAGGAGGGGGCTGTTTACATCCAAGTGCTTGAGGTATCTGTGCTTAGTACCCAATCTCCCATAGCGCACAGCAGGGCCCTGACAGAAATGGCAAGGAATGTAAATCAGGTACATTTATGATCCCATTGGATGGGACATGCTCTCTTAAGCACAAGAGAGTGTATATGGGGGCTGGGGGGGGGCAGTAGGAGAGAAACTGGCACCTTGGTTGAGACCCTAGCTTCAGCAGGGGAGGGTTGCAGAGAGGAAAGAGGGCGATTCACCCTCCCCCTATGCCCCAGAATTCCTGCCTCCCCCAACCAGTCCCCAACCCCTTTGTGAGCTTCTCAACCACAACGGCCTGAGAGAGGGCTATGACTACAGGGGGTGGCCCGTGGTGGCCTCAATTCCCCCTGCTTCCCCTCCCCTCCTCCAAAGGCAGGTGTAGCAGGCTGTGGGGCCAGAGGCTCCAGCCCACCTGTGAGTGGTGATGCTAATCATAGACTGCTCAGGAGGACTGGGCCCATTCAAGCTTCAGCCGAAGCCCAGAAGAGGCAGAATCAGGGCCATAGGACCCAGTATTAGATTGAGAAGGGAAGTTTATGCCCTGGGCAAAGGGATGCTCAGAGGATGCTGGCTCCAGAAGCTGTCCAAGCTTGGGCCAAAGCCCAGAAGGGGCAGAATAAGGGTCAGGGGTCCCAGAATTAGAAAAATGAGTTATATCATGAAGAATAACCAGCTGAGAGTGGTGGTGCTGATCACAGTCTTCTCAGGAAGACTGGGACAGCTGTGAGAGATAATTAGTGGCCATGAGAATTTAAAAGGAAAGGAAGACAGAAACAAAGAGGGAGAGAGAGTGAGAGTGCGAATGGTTTGGTCAGGCCAGGCCTGGCCTGTGGGTACAATATATGACCAGGGGCTCTCAGAGTCTGGGAAGAGACCCAGGTGCTGTGTGACTGGGAGTAGCAGCATCACAGCCAGTTGAGTCACAGCCAGCCTGAGAGGAAAGACTGCAGTGAAGAAGGAGCATTAGTGAGCTGGGGGCACTTTCTCAGGGGCTGAAGAGGATTTAGACCTGAGAGTTAATCCTTTATGGACTGTGTTTAGGTTAAATTTTGAGGACTAACTGATATAGGAGAGCACCTGTGTGACAAGCGTGCCCTGGGAATATGGACTGTATTGTGTTTGAAGACTGTTTGAGCTAGAAAAAACCCTAAACCCACTACATCTCTCCCCTTTCCTTCCCTGGGGGCTCCATGCAAAACCCTGTCATGGTCACATGGAGCTGGGGAAAACCTTACCATCATGGGTTATGTGGTGTCTTCACATGTGGCCTGACAGAGAAGTGTTGGGAGAGTAGACACAGATCCTGCAGCATGGTGGCCACTGTGTCAATTCTGGGGGGCCCAGTACACACTCTGTACCTCTAGGAGGTGTGCAGATATGTGATAGGACTTGCTCCAGAACAGCTGGGGCCCCTGCAGGGAACACTGTCACAGGGCCTCCCCTGCCTACTCCTTTGGTGGGGTACCTGTGGGAGACTACTGTGGAACTCCCCTGCTCCACAGGGCATGGTAGGGAGGCACTTGCACTTATCTTGGTGAGGAAGAAGGGCAGGAACTTGTAGAGTGGCATGCTCTGCCTCCAGCCTATAGACTGCTCCGAGTGGGTAAGGTAACTAGTAGGGTGAAAGTGCTAGACTTTAGGAAAGCTGATTTCAATGAACTCAGGCGATTAGTCAAAGATGCACTGCAGAGTAGGAGTTTTGAAGTGATGGGAGCCCAAGAAGGGTGGCTGTGCCTTAAGGAAACGATCCTTCAGGCACAAAGCGAGACGATCCCGATGCGAGGGAAAAGAGGGAAAGGGGCCAGGAGGCTTCCTTGACTGACCAGAGAAATCCAGGGCAGCCTAAGGGACAAAAGGGGAGCACATAAAAAGTGGAAACAGGGAGAGATCACCAAAGACGAATATATCTCCTTTGCTCGCACTTGTAGCGAGGCAGTTAGACGGGCCAAAAGTACCATGGAGCTGAGGATGGCATCCCAAGTAAAGGACAAAAATAATTGTTTTTTAGATATATAGGGAGTAAAAGGAAGGCCCAGGGTGGAATAGGACCCCTACTAAATGAGCAGAAACAATTGGTGACGGACAGGGGGGACAAGGCTGAACTCCTCGACGAGTTCTTTGCCTCAGTGTTCCTAAGTGAGGGGCACGACAAGTCTCTCACTGGGGTTGTAGAGAGGCAGCAGCAAGGCACCAGACTTCCATGCGTAGACCCTGAGGTGGTGCAGAGTCACTTGGAAGAACTGGATGCCTTTAAGTCGGCAGGCCCGGATGAGCTCCATCTGAGGGTGCTGAAGGCACTGGCCGACATCATAGCAGAGCCACTGGTGGGAATATTTGAACACTTGTCACTCACGGGCAAAGTCCCAGAGGACTGGAAAAGGGCCAATGTGGTCCCCATTTTCAAGAAGGGGAGGAAGGAGGACCCGGGCAACTATAGGCCAGTCAGTCTCACCTCCATCCTTGGCGAAGTCTTTGAAAAAATTATCAAGGCTCATATTTGTGAGAGCCCGGCAGGACAAATTATGCTGAGGGGAAACCAGCATGGGTTCGTAGCAGGCAGATCATGCCTGACTAATCTAGTCTCTTTTTATGACCAGGTTACGAAACGCCTGGATACAGGAGGAGGGGTGGATGTCGTATACTTAGACTTCAGGAAGGCCTTCGATATGGTATCCCACCCCATACTGGTGAACAAGTTGAGAGGCTGTGACTTGGATGACGACACAGTCCGGTGGGTGGCGAATTGGCTAGAGGGTCGCATCCAGAGAGTCATGGTGGATGGGTCGGTTTCAACCTGGAAGGGTGTGGGCAGTGGGGTTCTGCAGGGCTCGGTCCTGGGACCAATACTCTTTAATGTCTTCATCAGCGACTTGGACGAGGGAGTGAAATGTACTCTGTCCAAGTTTGCAGATGACACAAAGCTATGGGGAGAAGTGGACACGCCGGAGGGCAGGGAACAGCTGCAAGCAGACCTGGACAGGATGGACAAGTGGGCAGAAGACAACAGAATGCAGTTCAACAAGGAGAAATGCAAAGTGCTGCATCTAGGGAGGAAAAATGTCCAGCACACCTACAGCCTAGGGAATGACCTGCTGGGTGGCACGGAAGTGGAAAGGGACCTTGGAGTCCTAGTGGACTCCAAGATGAACATGAGTTGGCAGTGTGACGAAGCCATCAGAAAAGCCAATGGCACTTTATCGTGCATCAGCAGATGAATGACAAATAGATCCAAGGAGGTGATACTTCCCCTCTATCGGGCACTGGTCAGACCACAGTTGGAGTACTGCGTGCAATTCTGGGCACCGCACTTCAAGAGGATAACCTGGAGAGGGTCCAGAGAAGGGCCACTCGTATGGTCAAGGGCCTGCAGACCAAGCCCTACAAGGAGAGACTAGAGAAACTGGACCTTTTCAGCCTCCGCAAGAGAAGGTTGAGAGGCAACCTTGTGGCTGCCTATAAGTTCATCACAGAGGCACAGAAGGGAATTGGTGAGTTTTTATTCACCAAGGCACCCCCGGGGGTTACAAGAAATAATGGCCACAAGCTAGCAGAGAGCAGATTTAGATTGGACATTAGGAAGAACTTCTTCACAGTTCGAGTGGCCAAGGTCTGGAACGGGCTCCCAAGGGAGGTGGTGCCCTCCCCTGCCCTGGGGGTCTTCAAGAGGAGGTTAGATAAGCATCTAGCTGGGGTCATCTAGACCCAGCACTCTTTCCTGCCTATGCAGGGGGTTGGACTCGATGATCTATTGAGGTCCCTTCCGACCCTAACATCTTTGAATCTACACCTAACATCTATAGTGTCAAGCACATAGTAATAATGCCTCCTCATCACTGTGGTTTTGAGGAGACATCATGCCTAGTCTCTGTTATGACCCCTCACCTGCATCTGCTGGTCAATACGCTTGAAGACATTTGAGTCAATGCCCTATCTGGAGCTGGTGTTGGATATCCTTCTCACCCCAGATGGAGATGAGATCCTGTATTTGCCTAAATTGCCACTTGCATTCCCAGGCTTGGCTGGTGGCTGTGGACCTTCAACCATGCTCCATAGAGGTGCCCATGGGCCTCAGTGCCCATGAGTGGGTGAGGGTCTGGTGAAGGAAGGAAGGAGACACACAATGGTGCAGTTCCTGGTGTATAGTTATTGCTCTCACTTCAGAGTCTTTGTGGCCCCTGCTCCTGTTTTGCCTGGGCTCTGCTGCTCAGGTCACCTCCAGAATCTCAAGTTTTCCAGGGGCTTTCAGCTCATGCCCCCTAATTCTAGGAATACCACATGCCACACCTGGGCTGTAAAATTCAAGGATCCACAGTCCACACACTCCTGAAAGTTCCAGAGGTGTGTGTGCACTATGGATTATAGGTACCAAAACCAAAAAATAGAGTTCGCTGTTTTGTTTTTTTTCCCCTACAAAAGCCTTCAGATGGAGTAAGAGTGCTATTAAAATATTTCCAACAAGATTTTGCTTCCTAATTTACATAGTTTCACAGTTTTGTAGTTTGTAGGGTTGGAAGGGACCTTGACAGATCATTAAGTCTGACCCCCCGCCATTGCAGGAAAGACCACTGGGGTCAAACGACCCCAGCAAGGTGTTAATCTATCCTCGTCTTAAAGGCAACCAGGGTAGGAGCCGGCACCACTTCTCTTGGAAGTTGGTTCCAGATCCTAGCCGGATCCTAGCCGCCCTGACTGTGAAGTAGCACCTCCTGATGTCTAGTCTAAATCTACCCTCTGCCAGCTTGTGACCGTTATTTTTAGTCACTCCTGGGAACAGGGATGTTCCAATGCCTGCTGGTCCCCCCTGACTAGTTTGTAACAGGCCACTAGATCTCCCCTCAGCCTTCTCTTGTGGAGGCTGAACAGGTCCAGGTCCCTTAGCCTCTCCTCATAGGGCCTGCCCTACTGCCCCCTGATCATGCAGGTGGCCCTCCTCTGGACCCCCTCAATGCTGTCCACATCCCTCCTGAAGTGCGGCACCCAGAACTGGACACAGTACTCCAACTGCAGCCTGACCATTGCTGCGTAGAGGGGGAGGATCACCTCCTTGGACCTGCTTGAGATGCATCTGTGGATGCATGATAAGGTGCGGTTGGCCTCCTGACCGTGTCCCCACACTGTCAGCCCATGTTCATTTTGGCATCAATAATGACTCCAAGATCCTTTTCTGTCTCTGCTCTGATGAGAAGGGAGTTCCCCAGCCTGTAGGTATGCTGCTGGTTCTTCCTCCCCAGGTGCAGCACCTTGCACTTGTCAGTGTTGAAACCCATCCTGTTCTCATCTGCCCACTCCTGTAACCTGTCTAGGTCCAATTGCAGCCTATTCCTCCCTTCTAGCATGCCCACATCCCCCCACATCTTAGTGTCATCAGCAAATTTAAACAGGGTGCTTTTTACCCCCTCGTCCAAGTCACTGATGAAGATGTTGAACTGTGCAGGTCCAAGGACCGAGCCTTGGGGGACCCCACTGCCCACATCCCTCCAGGTCAAAAATGACCCATCCACAACCACTCTCTGGGTGCGGCCCTCCAGTCAGTTAGCAACCCATTCGACTGTGTAGGTCTTGACACCACAGTCCCCTAGTTTTTTAATGAGAATGGGGTGAGGGACAGTGTTGAAGGCCTTCCTGAAGTCCAGAAAGACTACATCCACTGCTACCCCTGCATCTAAGGATTTTATGACCTGGTCATAGAAGGCCACCAGGTTGGTCTGACAGGACCTGTCTCTAATGAACCCATGTTGGTTGCCCCTAATGCTCTGGGTGGCGTGCTGAAGGAGTTCGGTGCACAGGTGGTATTCTCTTCCATCCTACCAGTGAACAGACGTGGAAGACGGCGTGAGAACTGCATCAGAGAGACCAACTGGTGGCTTCGGCAGTGGTGTCTCAAGGCAGGCTTCGGCTTCCTGGACAACAACCCGCGCATTACGACGAGGGACATGCTCAGTTGGGATGGGCTTCACCTGTCCCCCAAAGGTAAGCGTGTGTTTTCTTCTAAGTTTGCGGATCTCCTCCAGCGGGCTTTAAACTAGGCTCGTCAGGGGGAGGGGAAGATGAGGGCGGGGGAAGCTGTGGACCACCAAACCATGTGGCACCCACAAGGACAGCCCAGCCTGAAGAAGGAGAACATTGGGAACCTTCAAGCCGTGGGGCGACCAGCACTACAGCACAGGTAAGCAACGAGAAGGTAAGAAATAAGGGGCCCCTTGGGATTCGGAGCGGGGGGGGCAACAAAGGCACCAGTCGCAGGGCTCAAGTGCCTATATACTAATGCTAGGAGCATGGGGAACAAGCAGGATGAACTAGCACTCCTGCTTGCACAAAACACCTATGACTTAGTAGGGCTAACGGAAACCTGGTGGGATTCATCCCACGACTGGCCGGTACATATTGAGGGTTACAGATTGTACAGAAAGGACAGGGTGGGGAAAAAATGGGGAGGGGTTGCGCTCTATGTCAATGAGCAATATACATCAACCCTCATCAAGAAGGAAGCAAAGGACGAGGAAGTAGAAGGATTGTGGGTTAGGCTACATGGGGGGTAAGGAGAAAGGGATTTGGTGGTAGGGGTCTGCTACAGACCCCCACACCAAGGGGAAGAAATAGATTCGGGGCTCCTGAGGCAGGTCTCGGAGACCATAAAAGCTAAAGAGGCGGTAGTCATGGGGAACCTAAACTACCCGGACATCTGCTGGGAGACGCAGACGGCAAAGTCCCACCGTTCACACAGGTTTCTAACCTGTGTACAGGACCTCCACCTGACACAGGAGGTACATGGTCCCACTAGGGGGAATGCCATACTGGATCTGGTATTGGCAACGGGGGATGACATGGTAGGGGACCTACAGATCGGTAGCCATCGGGGGGACAGTGATCACCTATATAATAGAATTCTCTATAAAACGTCGAGTGGGTAAGGTAACTAGTAGGTTGAAAGTGCTAGACTTTAGGAAAGCTGATTTCAATGAACTCAGACGATTAGTCAAAGACGCACTGCAGAGTAGGAGTTTTGAAGTGATGGGAGCCCAAGAAGGGTGGGTGTGCCTTAAGGAAATGATCCTTCGGGCACAAAGCAAGATGATCCTGATGCGAGGGAAAAGAGGGAAAGGGGCCAGGAGGCTTCCTTGGCTGACCAGAGAAATCCAGGGCAGCCTAAGGGACAAAAGGGGAGCACACAAAAAGTGGAAACAGGGAGAAATCACCAAAGATGAATATACCTCCTCCGCTCGCACTTGTAGGGAGGCAGTTAGAATGGCCAAAGCTACCATGGAGCTGAGGATGGCAACCCAAGTAAAGGAGAACAAGAAATTGTTTTTTAGATATATAGGGAGTAAAAGGAAGACCCAGGGAGGAATAGGACCCCTACTAAATGGGCAGAAACAATTGGTGACGGACAGGGGGGACAAGGCTGAACTCTTCAACGAGTTCTTTGCCTCAGTGTTCCTAAGTGAGGGGCATGACAAGTCTCTCACTGGGGTTGTAGAGAGGCAGCAGCAAGGTGCCAGACTTCCATACGTAGATCCTGAGGTGGTGCAGAGTCATTTGGAAGAACTGGATGCCTTTAAATCGGCAGGCCCGGATGGGCTCCATCCGAGGGTGCTGAAGGCACTGGCCGACATCATTGCAGAGCCACTGGCAGGAATATTCGAACGCTCGTGGCGCACGGGCCAAGTCCCGGAGGACTGGAAAAGGGCTAACGTGGTCCCCATTTTCAAAAAGGGGAGGAAGGAGGACACGGGCAACTATAGGCCAGTCAGTCTCACCTCCATCCTTGGCAAAGTCTTTGAAAAAATTATCAAGGCTAAAATTTGTGAGAGCCCGGCAGGGCAAATTATGCTGAGGGGAAACCAGCACGGGTTTGTGGCAGGCAGATCGTGCCTGACCAATCTAGTCTCTTTCTATGACCAGGTTACGAAACGCCTGGACACAGGAGGAGGGGTGGATGTCGTATACTTAGACTTCAGGAAGGCCTTCGATACGGTATCCCACCCCATACTGGTGAACAAGCTAAGAGGCTGTGATGTGGATGACTGCACAGTCCGGTGGGTGGCGAATTGGCTAGAGGGTCGCACCCAAAGAGTCGTGGTGGATGGGTCGGTCTCGACCTGGAAGGGTGTGGGCAGTGGGGTCCCGCAGGGCTCGGTCCTTGGACCGATACTCTTTAATGTCTTCAACAGCAACTTGGACGAGGGAGTCAAATGTACTCTGTCCAAATTTGCAGATGACACAAAGCTATGGGGAGAAGTGGACACGCTGGAGGGCAGGGAACAGCTGCAGGCAGACCTGGATAGGTTGGACAAGTGGGCAGAAAACAACAGGATGCAGTTCAACAAGGAGAAATGCAAAGTGCTGCACCTAGTGAGGAAAAATGTCCAACACACCTACAGCCTAGGGAATGACCTGCTGGGTGGCACAGAGGTGGAAAGGGATCTTGGAGTCCTAGTGGACTCTAAGATGAACATGAGCCGGCAGTGTGACGAAGCCATCAGAAAAGCCAATGGCACTTTATCGTGCATCAGCAGATGCATGACGAATAGGTCCAGGGAGGTGATGCTTCCCCTCTATAGGGCGCTGGTCAGACCGCAGTTGGAGTACTGCGTGCAATTCTGGGCGCCACACTTCAAGAGGGATGCGGATAACCTGGAGAGGGTCCAGAGAAGGGCAACTCATATGGTCAAGGACCTGCAGACCAAGCCCTACGAGGAGAGACTAGAGAAACTGGACCTTTTCAGCCTCCGCAAGAGAAGGTTGAGAGGCGACCTTGTGGCTGCCTATAAGTTCATCACGGGGGCACAGAAGGGAATTGGTGAGTATTTATTCACCAAGGCACCCCCGGGGGTTACAAGAAACAATGGCCACAAGCTAGCAGAGAGCAGATTTAGATTGGACATCAGGAAGAACTTCTTCACAGTTCGAGTGGCCAAGGTCTGGAATGGGCTCCCAAGGGAGGTGGTGCTCTCCCCTACCCTGGGGGTCTTCAAGAGGAGGTTAGATGAGTATCTAGCTGGGGTCATCTAGACCCAGCACTCTTTCCTGCTAAGCAGGGGGTCGGACTCGATGATCTATTGAGGTCCCTTCCGACCCTAACATCTATGAATCTATGAATCTATGAGTGGAAAAGGGCCAATGTGGTCTCCATTTTCAAGAAGGGGAGGAAGGAGGACCCGGGCAACTATAGGCCAGTCAGTCTCACCTCCATCCTCGGCAAAATCTTTGAAAAAATTATCAAGGCTCTCATTTGAGAGAGCCCGGCAGGACAAATTATGCTGAGGGGAAACCAGCACGGGTTCGTAGCAGGCAGATCGTGCTTGACTAATCTGGTCTCTTTTTATGACCAGGTTACGAAACGCCTGGATACAGGAGGAGGGGTAGATGTTGTATACTTAGACTTCAGGAAGGCCTTCGATACGGTATCCCACCCCATGCTGGTGAACAAGTTGAGAGGCTATGACTTGGATGACTACACAGTCCGGTGGGTGGTGAATTGACTGGAGGGTCTCACCCAGAGAGTCGTGGTGGATGGGTCGGTTTCGACCTGGAAGGGTGTGGGCAGTGGGGTCCCGCAGGGCTCGGTCCTGGGACCGATACTCTTTAATGTCTTCATCAGCGACTTGGACGAGGGAGTCAAATGTACTCTGTCCAAGTTTGCAGATGACACAAAGCTATGGGGAGATGTGGACACGCTGGAGGGCAGGGAACAGCTGCAGGCAGACCTGGACAGGTTGGACAAGTGGGCAGAAAACAACAGAATGCAGTTCAACAAGGAGAAATGCAAAGTGCTGCATCTAGGGAGGAAAAATATCCGGCACACCTACAGCCTAGGGAATGACCTGCTGGATGGCATGGAAGTGGAAAGGGACCTTGGAGTCCTAGTAGACTCCAAGATGAACATGAGTCAGCAGTGTGACGAAGCCATCAGAAAAGCCAATGGCACTTTATCGTGCATCAGCAGATGCATGACGAATAGATCCAAGGAGGTGATACTTCCCCTCTATCGGGCGCTGGTCAGACTGCAGTTGGAGTACTGCGTGCAATTCTGGGCACTGCACTTCTAGAGGGATGCGGATAACCTGGAGAGGGTCCAGAGAAGGGCCACTCGTATGGTTAAGGGCTTGCAGATCAAGCCCTATGAGGAGAGATTAGTGTACCTGGACCTTTTCAGCCTCCGCAAGAGAAGGTTGAGAGGCGACCTTGTGGCTGCCTATAAGTTCATCACGGGGGCACAGAAATGAATTGGTGAGTTTTTATTCACCAAGGCGCCCCCGGGGGTTACAAGAAACAATGGCCACAAGCTTAGCAGAGAGCAGATTTAGATTGGACATTAGGAAGAACTTCTTCACAGTTCGAGTGGCCAAGGTCTGGAACGGGCTCCCAAGGGAGGTGGTGCTCTCCCCTGCCCTGGGGGTCTTCAAGAGGAGGTTAGATAGGCATCTAGCTGGGGTCATCTAGACCCAGCACTCTTTCCTGCCTATGCAGGGGGTCTGACTCGATGATCTATTGAGGTCTCTTCCGACCCTAATATCTATGAATCTATGAATCTATAAGCATAACCTCCCCTGCTGCCCCTTGTGGACATGCGCCAGGATAATTCTCTCAAAAAGCTTACCCAGGATCAAGGTAAGACTAACTGGCCTATAGTTCCCTGGGTCCTTCTTCCTCTCTTTTTTGAAAATGGGAATTACATTGGCCCTTTTCCAGTCCTCTGGCACCACACCAGAGCTCCAAGAGTGCTTGTAAAGCCATGCATAACTGGCTATTCTTATTTTCTTTACAGATTGTAACACAAGCCAGCTCTAGGGTTGGCCATGATGTCCCCTGGTGGTTTCTCAGCCTGTGTCATCCTGTCTTTTAAGCATCCTCCCCTTCTGCTTACCTGTCACACCTTAATTTTAAAATGTACTGTATTTAGAAATGGAAGGCTGCCCCATGGATCACTAGGCAAGAACTCATCCACTCACAAGCCATGGTCTACCTGCTCACCACCTTAAGGTCAATTTCATGGCCTCCTTGTGCCCCCTTTAAGCCAAGCCTATACCTCACAGATGTTACCAATCAATTAAACACTATCTATCAGTTCCCTGGGCCCTCAGCCCTAGTCTCAATCAATCTAATGGGCCCTCAGCCTCAGTCCACATCACACTCTCACCTCCTCTTTGGGCCCCTCTCTGGCCATTGGGCTTTCAATCAATGTCGGCCCCTTGGTTCCCTTGCTCCTTCTTTGCCCTGCTCCCAGGCTCTGGTCTTATATTCAGGCTTCTCTGTCTTCCTTTTTCCCTGTTCCTGGGCTCTGGCCTTACTCTCAGGCCTCTCTGTCCTGTTCCCAGGTTCTGGCCTTACTCCTAGGCCTCTGGCTCTGCTCCTGGGCCTTCTTGGTCCACCTCTACTTAGTCCCCCCTGTGCGCGCCGGGTCGCTTATGTCGCTCTGCACGCGGGCTGTGGCCAGCAGCCCGGGCAGGCCGGGTCGGAGAGGGCGGGCGCCGAGCTAGAATTAGGCACAGACACATAACGGTTGATTTTAAGATTATTTTACTTACACCGAGATGGTCGTGGTGTAGGCTGAGAACTTGCTTGAGTTGCGGTTACAACAAAAAACACAAACACACGTGGAGGTTGCAAGGCTCCACGCAGACAGAACACGAACAATCACGTGGAGGTTGCTAGGCTCCACTCAGACAAACTCTGGATGTCCAGGACACGCGCGCATAAAACTCGTCGTTACGTCTTATAGTAGGCTCCGTTCGAAGACGGGAAGAGGTGGGCGGTGGATCAGGCCGCCAAACCCCTCTGAGCGACACACAGGGTTTCTATTACCCTGCCGCGCACACCCAGAGTCCCCACGAGATGGATGCGGAGTCCTCTTCGGCTTAGGCGGAAACTGCTCAAGCCTCTTACACGGCTAGCAGGCCAGTCGCTAGCCGCCACGTGTGAATAATTTAGAACTAGCCAATTGCAGGGCACGAATTTGCATACGACGAGCGGGAAACCTTTGCACCGTGCATTTCTGTGTTGCAAAGGAAATGCACCCTGCAAAGATCGCTGCAAAATGGCGGGAATACTTCCCTGCACGCGGGTTCTCTGCGCAGCAGAACTCCTCCGTGCAACGAAGCTGTATACCCGCGGGGATAATTCTTAGTGCCGAAGCACATACACAAAAAAATCAGACCTTTGGGTCATGACACCCCCCACAACCACCAATCCCCCTTAGTCTCTCCCTAAACCGTGAGTGTTACCCCAGCCCCAAGGCTGTATTACCCACAGGCTTTCTTGGTGTCCATCAGGAGCCTCTCTCTATAGCCTGCTCTCACATCAGTCTGCCCAGCTCAGGACCTGAGCTTAAACACACCCTAAGCCTAGCCCCTTTCTGGTCAGGTGTCTTTTCTAATTGCTGCCTGTGAGCTTTCAGCAGCCTTTCCTCCTCTGAAAGTAACAGGCACCCTAAGTGCCTTGTTGCAAGGTGTATAGAGCTCAGCCACTTTACCTGATAAGTCTTGGTTGGCTTAATTCACCTCTGAAATTGCTGTCTTTTCTCCCCCTTCTTCCAAACTATAGAATGTTTTAATATTTGTAGCATGTGACTGAAGGACTGTGAGATTAAAATTAACACCCCCATCCCACCCCAAAGGTTCACTGCACTATCCATTAGACCAGTTCAGAAAACACGGAATGGGAGTGTTATTGCCCTAAGTGAAACAAAACTTTTAAAAACCTTCAAACAATTTCTTGGTAAACAATGTATTGTCCTGGCACTGCAGCTTATGGCTCTACTGCCTGTCCTGCAGACACAATGCCTGCTATCAGCTGGTAATGTTCGGGAATCTGCTAATTAGGCAATTAAAAAGAACTGATGGAAAATTGACACAGTACCAAATACCTGGTGATCTTAAATCATACTTTCTGGAACATGAGCTGGGAACAACCTGACAGTTTCCACTCACCAGGGCTTCAGGAGGGCGGCCCTCTGTCTCTTGGCTTCCAAAATTCTGTACAGGTTTTAGGGAATCTACTGGGTTCAGAGGTGGACTCAAAAGTTTCCAGTCCTGCATCCTGTACTGAGCACAGGCAGTGTAAGTACTTCTCAGTCTACATTTTACACATGCATTATGTTTCCCCAGACAAGTTGGAAAGTAGTGATTCTACATAGGTGTGTTGATATACATTTTAGGTATGTTCAAGTATATTTTTACTTCCATCAGGGAACTTGCCCATTGCCAGAAATCAGTGCAGGTTAATCAGGTCTTAAGACAGGCTAACTGTGGGCAAAGGTAAAATAGCAGCTGACGCGTATTCAGCACTTGCTTAACTGCACCCATGAAAATATACAATAAGAGAAATTCAACAATAAGCTGTTTTCTTTGTATGGCTGGATCTATGCTGACAGGAGGGAGGACAGGAGCAGGCCTGGAGATAGAGGCTTCGTTAGCTTTTGTCAGTGACAGCCTAGGGACAGAGTCAGCCTGGCTCTCAGGCTGACAACACTGGGAGGAGGTGCTGCATAGTGAGGGGGAGTGAGCAGGGTGCTACAAAGCCCTGTGAGTTGCAGGCAGAATGAAGCCTACCATGAGTCACAATGGGATCTGATACTGATGTTCATTGTGGAGCTCTGACCTGCAGTGCTTCAGTCTGATACCACATCCATCCAAGGTTATCTTAGACTGAGATCAACCATTTTACAGCACTCTATGTGCCCTGGCTGTCTGTTCAGTGACAGCTACAGATTGCTTTCTGCATGCCTACTGTGCAATAAGCATAACTTCTGTACCTGGCCATAGAGGTTTGTGAATCAAGGGCTTTATATCATTTTTTTAAGGTTAAAAAAATCAGTGACTTGGAAAACCCAACACATGTAAATAGCATGACCTGTAGAGTTACTGTCAATAAAGATGGGATGGTGATCTTTAAAAGGAGATTTTCTGAGGGTGAAAGACAAACATGACATTATTGTCATCCAGCTCCCTATCTGACAAAGAGATATAAATTGTAAATGGTTAGAGGGGAACAGAACCAGGTTACTTTTCTCCCTGATGCTCATCCCTCAGAAGAGGGACATGTCAGATGCCATGCTTATCTATTTATGGTACTGTGTTAATAACATTGAGGAAGAGTAACAATTAATGATAGGTTTACTATGAGTTCTGGTAATCTTTTGCATCTGCATAAAGAAAACTGAAAGGGCAGGATAGGTGAGGGGAAGAGAATAAGAGAGTAGATGCAAAAAAGCAGAAAGGGAAGAACTCTAAAGGCCTGATCCTGCTGACATTTATATATGTTTAGTGTCTTGACACATGGAAGCAGTCTTTTTACCTCTGTGGACAATTTACATGCCTAAAGATATGACTACACGGCAAAAGGAAGTATGACTGTATTTTGGATAGGCATATCTGTATTAGGTGGCTTTTGTCTAGTTAGCACCGGTCATAGTACTTGTGTAGTATGGACTTCTTCATGGCTTAGGAATTGGAGGATACATTTATGGACTCTGACAGACTTGAACGGTTCACTATGAAATCCTTGTTTCCCATTTTTACTAATATTGCTGTCTGTGCTAGCTAATTAAAACTCACATTAAATAGAAGACTATAAAATCAAACAAAGCCATGTCAAAGAAATTAACAAACAATTTAGGATTAATCCTTAAACTTAAGTTTGTGGGCCAAATTCTGCCCTAATTTGTGCCTGACTGGGAGCATCTACACACGTGCCCCACTTCGCAGTGCCTGCTGGTACTGTATAGTCCCGGCGATGCCTGGGTCATTTCTCATTGCTACTGCACAGTAGTGGTGGCATCAGTTAGTGCCCACCAATGCTACATCACTGTAGTAATGAGCTACTTCACCATAGCTTGTTGCTACGGCGACATAGCATCTTGTATAGACATGCCCACTGTGTGGGTTTACAGCAGGTGTAAATTACTGCAGTATCTGCCCACTAAAAGGAATGAGCTTCAAGGAAATGAGACCAAATTCTCCTTTCACTGACACCAATATAAATCCATGGGAACTTCATTAAATGTAACCCACTGATACTGGTATAATTGAGCAGAATTTAGTCCTTGGACTGTAATTAAAAATGGAAACTAAATTAGCGTACTTGTGGAGCCTACATTTTTATGCAGATTAAGAATGCACATTCCTTCTGTTCAAGTGAGAAATTGCTGCCTGTTGGGCAGAATACCTTTTGCAAAGCCACTAGAATTCAGTAAAAATACTAAAACATGTTCCATAAAAACCTTTAAATGTTTCTATTTTAGGGAGCAGTAAGATTTAAAAATGCTAGTACAAGATTTTTGAAATTTGACTCTAATTAATGCATACTTTATCAACTTTGCAGATTATAATAATTGGTTATGTAAAAATAATTGGGATCATCAAACACTATTTATTTGTTGTATCATGGTATAAATATGATATAGAAAAAATATACACTTATTTTGTTTCTTGCATAATATTACTAGTAACATTTTTAGCTAAAAAATAAGTGAAAATTCCAGGTCCTTTGGAATCAGAATTCGTGGTAGAGGTGATAGAGATAGATATAGATCTATCTATCTATCTATAGATATAGATATAGATAGATCTATATCTATATCTATATAACCTCATTATTTCTCTAAAGTATGACATGGCTCTTTGTTAACCCCCTTTTCTTGCAGAGTATGGAATGATATCACCATGCTCATGGTAAAATGTCACATGATAGATCTGTGATAAGTAATCCAACAAATATCTGCTTTAAAGTTATTGTTGATTCTAGCACTCAAAGGTGAATAGGAATGTTTTAAAAAATATAGAATACACGGATAGTCTCATGTTGCAGATACAGACACTCTAAAAATGTAACAGAAGCTTTCTCTCTTTACTCACCAAAACTTTATTTTTATGGCAGTGGCCCTAAACGAAAAAATGAGATTCACTTGCTGTATATTACATCAAATTAAATGCAGAGGAGCCAAGAAGAACAACTCATATGCCTGGTCTTTTAATCTTGACAATTCCCTTCTAACCACATTTTCAGAAAGGGTACCTCAGTCTTTGGATGCCCATCTTTAAAATCCTAGCTTTATAAAGTTAGTTTTACAAAATTAAAGGTTGAATGGAGAAATTTAAAACTTAGGCCACAGTTTTTCCCATCTGTAGAATGGAATAATATTTGTGGTCCTCAGATGGAAGTGCAAAGTAGCAGATGCTATTGTAACTGATAATTTCTTAAACAGAGTATAAAAAATCATTGTTCATATTTGTTAAAGCAAACTATTTAGGAATCTGTACAATTTTATATAAATTATACAAGAATTTCAGTTCATCTTTAAAATGTTCTGTATACTTAAATATTTTTAAGCAAAGGGTTTTACTATCCATGACTTGTTATTATATCCTTATTACAAATTTGTTTTCCAGTCAAGATAGAGAAGATATCTGGCCTGGGAGAGCTTACATTCTAAATAAGCAAAGCATGGAAGAAAGGAAATATTTTACAAGTGAAAAACTGCATCATAAAAATTAAGTGACTTCCCTCAGGTCATACAGGAAGTCTGTTGCAGGGGTGAGAAATGGACCCTTATTTTTCAATTTCTAATGCAGTACCATATAACTACACTATCTTCTATCTTATTACACAATGCACCAAACAGAAAATATCTGCCAAAACTTATGGGCCAGAGTCTTCAGTGTGTTTGACCTGTGCTAGATACGGAACCAGAATGAGATAGGAGTGAAATACTTTCAGAATTGTCAAACCAAGCCACTCCATTTGTGATGGTTGCTCTAACACACCCTGTTGCCCATGATCCTAGGGATCATTCCAGCAGGTGAAAATCAATGTGATATGATCTGTCTAGGCCTTGGTTTCTCCAGGTGTAAGGGGAGGTGGCACATGTGCTTTATGCTAGGGAATCATCTATTGAATAGTTAAAATGTTGAGGTTAATCCTGCCCACCCCCAATAGTGCAGAGATAGACTTACCAGACCAGATAGTTCACTCATTTTTATTTGCAATAGAGAAATATTTTCATTTTGGGCCCAAGTTATTGAAGTAGTTGTGCTCAAGGTATATCCTTCTGAAGTGTAACATGTGAACAGAGACAAACTGGTTCATGATATCCATGGCTTAGAAACCACAGAAAACTGGTTAGTCTTTACAACATGGAGAGAGGATGAAAACAGTGATGTAGAGACAAAGGGCAGGACACAACTGTATGGACCATGAGGAGAATCTGAGGCAAATGTCTCTCTCAACCATGCAGATAC
Organism: Alligator mississippiensis; assembly: GCF_030867095.1. NCBI lineage: Eukaryota > Metazoa > Chordata > Crocodylia > Alligatoridae > Alligator > Alligator mississippiensis. The sequence goes on along the minus strand of NC_081827.1, from coordinate 223,269,281 downwards.
CAGGGGGTCTGCACAAAATGGAAGCCTTTCAGGACTTCACTTGACAAGCCTTTCTCAGTCTGGAAGCTAGGCTACCTTGATGATACTACTTGCCTTACTTCCATCGCCATGACTGAAATAAGTTTCCCTTTCAGTAGAGTTCCTATAATGTTTTTATAGATTCGTAGATTGTAAGGCCAGACGGGACCTAGGAAGATCATTGGGTCCAGCCCCTGCACCAAGCAAGGGGGAAGGGATGTTGTATAAAAGCTAATGCATTTACCCATGGGAAATTAACTGAGCTAAGAAGTAGGAGCGCATCTCACACACTGCTTCCTGGCTAACTCAGTGCTCCTTGCATTAGCCCACAAAACATCATTGTTGTGGTGTTCTGGCAGAGGGGCTTTCTTGGCTTGTGGAGGGGCAGAAGCATGAGAAACAGGCATGGCTTCCCTCCAGTATGACTTCAAAGGTACTTTCTGCCACAAGTTCTGCTTTCCTCATCTCAGTGGAAGAGGAGGACTAGAATAAATCGTGGGGCTCCCAATCAGTTGGAAGAACAATGGTACCAAACATAGTAAATAATAACCACAGTGCAGTACCTGTTTTAGTTAACCTGCAAGTTACAGTAAATACAAACAAGCTAGTAAACTCGCACCCGGATGTGGTAGACCTTCTGTTTATCCCTTGCTTTTAAACAAATTGGTTCCAGACATAGAATTGCTCCAGTGGGGAGACAAGCTGAAAGGTATATATACAATTCTTTATGAGCTATACAGTCAAAGGAATCAGAAGATGGGAAGAAGCGATTACAATATGTAATGGATTCCTTGATGGAATACAGGATAGTTGTCTCCTACATATTTGTCTCTGCTTTCTGAATAAGTAAGGGCTAATTCAAGAAGAAAATATGTGGTATTTTGGCCTTCTAGAAGCAAGAATTTTCCCCGCCGCATGCCCCAACTCACAAAAAAAAAAATGCTTTTCTGATTTACTCAGCAAAATGTATATATTCTACCAACAGAAAGGTGAAAGACTATTAGAATAAGAAAATATCGTGTGAAATGAAAATTATAGTTGAGTTTCTTTTTGAGTAAAATATAAAGAGGAAAACTACATTTTAACAGTGAAAATGGAATTAGATTTTGGTAAGGAAATATTGAAGGTTTTCAGCACTCATACCAGTGAGCCAAATGTCTTCATCTGCCATGTAAATGTGATAAAAGGATCTATGCATAAGATTATAGGATTTATTGCTTAGACAGGAATAAAACCATATAAAGTATTGTTTTGGTCTAAAATTTTACCTTGGCCTCCAACATATGTAAAAAAAACCCCACACACATGTACATGTATATATAGATGCCTTTACTAATGAATTACATCAAAGTATATTATGCTTTACATTTTGTAAGAACTGGGCAATTTATAAATGCTATTCACATTTAATTAGTAGTCATTTCTTCCCCATAAGCATATTTACTTGGATCCCCTGTTCCTACGGCAACCCAGTGAGTACTATAGCTACAAGAACAGTCTAGACTAACCTAAAAAAGGAATGGAGATTAATGAGCAAGCTCAATATTAAGCTTATACTGCAAAGACCGAGTACTGAGATTGGTGAGAGAAGCATTACAAAGAAACCTTAGCTTAGAATCTCTTATTTCAAGGAGCCTATTTATAGCATTACAGATTTTTATTTATTCAAGAGTGCCTGTAGTATACAGAGTGTGAGAGACGACTCATTTAATACTAAGTTCTCTTTAATTGGCTATCAACTCAGGTAGTTTTTTTTTTTTTTTAATAATTACAATCCATTTTCAGCCTGGTTTAAAGCACTTATCAGGGGAATAGCTGAACAATATTCTAAGCATTTGTATTTATGGATGCTCCCCTTGCAGACATAGCTATAGTTTTAAAGTAGACAAAATATCTAAATTTACTAATGGCATTATAATCAGGCAGTAAAGAAAACATTCTTAAAAATGAAGGCATGCATATTTTTTTGTTTACACCAATCAAACAGAAGGCTTTTTTTTCTATTTCAAATATTTAAAGGAGTTATTAAAGAATATAGAAACAACTAGGACATCCCCTGTTCTTTTCAGTTTAGAAATACCACTCTTTAGATTTGGATAAGACTCTTTAAAAAGCAAACTCTCCTACCATGAAAAATTAAATAAAAAGGGACAGTATTAAATTCCCTGGTACTGCTAAGTACATTTTTACTAAGCATTCCTTAATATTTGCTGGTTTTTTAATGCTAGGTTCTAAAACATATAATATACTGTAGATAAGCCATTCTTGCATGATTTAACAATTTAATAATTCTCTTATAGCAAACACTGTATTTAGCAAAATTATTACTATAGCACACAACATTTTTGATACATTTATTTTTATGCAAGTATTCAGGCTGCATTATCAATGTTGGAAGCTCAAAATACAGAAATATCTTTTACATAGGAATGTTCAAGTCATTTTAAGGAAAGTCCATATCATCCCTATCATCACCGTGAGAATGAGGATGTCTGGAAATTATCAAGTTAAGTAGAAGAAAGTAAAAATGTGTCCCTCTGACCTTTCAGCATCACTTCATTAACTCTAGGTTGCAAGCAACAAGTCTAAATGTGAGGTCTTTGTGTTATTTTCAAACTTTCAGTGGGGGAATGATTTTGGTACAATCATTTGTTTTGGAGCTACAACCATATCTGCCTGACAATCAACTTCTGTTGCCTTAGAATTTAAATTTGCCCATCTTTTATGACTGATCCTCCCTTTGTGATATATCAAAATATCTGAATCATACCATTCATGAAGAATATACTGTGGTAACATAATAAGGTCTGAATTAATGATTCAATATACATTTGAAAGAGGCCTCTGTTAAATGGTAAGTAAAAAGGTATCAGATTATTATTTAGCTTTTTCAGTAACAAGAACTGCTGATTTAAAATTGAATTACTTTTAAGAAAATGACTCCAGTACGACACATATATACTTTTCAAATCTCCATTCAACTCCTTTGTGTTTGTGGAGTAGTGATAAATTCTAGATTGCAACAAATTTTCTACACACTTTTACCTTCTTTTAAAATATTAGTTGCCTTCCAAATGTTATGTATCATATGAATTAATTAAGCTCAATGACCAAACAATGGGTCATTTATTTCTATACCCTGTGACCTGAGCCCAGCATTCCTATATGTACTTCCCTGCTTGTATGAAATGCATTTTAATACCAAAGAACACAACAACTTAAATGCCATTCTCTTGGTTTTATGAAAAAGCAATATAGGAGAGTAAATAGGGCAAATACCAACAAGGAAGGACACACAAGTTGAGTCAAACAATAAATTCAAATAATATGAGTAAACTGAAGAATAGAGGCAGTGTTTGAATGAAAGCTCCTCTATGGATCTTAGTTATCAAAAAAAGTCTGGCAGTGCAGCTAATGTAAAAATAGTCAATTATTGTCTTTGCATAATAACATGAACAATCAGGTCTGGAGCAAACCTATTCATATAATTAGCTAAGTGAAGTTAAAGTCCCAATAGTTAAAAACAACTGCTTTCATCCTTTTGCTCCTAGTAATCTCCTTGTACTTGCAGTGGACTTGTTAACTACCGTAATCACAATTCAGTTACATCCTTCCCTAACACCACCTTTTCCAGCTTTTGATTTCAAATAAGTTGCAGTTTAAAAGAGAGGAATCAGTAAAGAAACATATATGAGATGATCAGACAAAATACCACCCCTGGCTTCAGATAGATTTGTGTTCTATTTTAACGTAACCCTATAGATAATTATTAGGCATTGTAATTTACAGTCTCCAGCAACTAAGCCGGGTCTGATCTAATCTCCCTACCCCCTCAAAAATCATTAGACTGGCACATGCCATAACCTTCAGCACAATGTAAATAGCAACGCACAGGATGCAAGTGATTTGCTTTGTCTGTGTTTAAACTTGCTGTGGGCACACACACACTGCCACAAACTGCAGCAGGAAAGTGCTCCAGCCCAAATCCCTGCTCTTAAACAGAAGGCACAAAAAAAGAAATTGAGATTTGCAGATCTGATAATGAGCCAGTTAATGACATAAATGATACCTCAAGAACCTCACTAAACCATCCAGGTCCTACAATTTAATCTGTAATAAATACTCCTGCATCATTGCGAGATGGCTGCTCATAATGGCAAATGAAATATGCTGGTATGATAGGTACAATAAATCTGGATTTTCCTATGGTTCCCTCAGGCTAGAACAATATGTAACCAGAGTGCGCACTGTCAGGATGAGCAGATCTCAAAGCCATCATAAAATCTAAATGGGGACTAATTAGGAGGCCCTTCCCTTCTAGAGTTACTATTTCTATTGACATTTTCCATGCATGAGCCCCTCCATAACATCATAAGTCACCAAGATAAGAACTCCCTAGATTATAGGGAAAAAGCTTTAATGGAGAAGTTGAACTCAAAGGCGATGCATAAATTTTCCTTTTGATACTACAGGAAGTCTGTGTTCAGTACTTTCTTTACAAACTTTCACTCCATGCAGTGGATACTTCTTAATCTTGAGAATACTACCTCTCCTGTCCCTCCTTTCTCCTGGTCCTTGTCCCTCCTTTCTCCTGGTCCCCACAGCTGTGGGGTGTGAATTCACTGTTCCCCCTGCTCTGGTACTGGGCAGGTGTCATATGTTGGGGAGGGAGGAGCTTGACTGAGACAGCCAGAAGTGACTGGAACCAAAAAGTGCTACAGTCTGGACTCCCACAGCACACTGGAACCAGTAAAGGGTATTTTGTTTTTACTGTACTCTTTCTCAGCAAGAAGATCACTTCTCTCCTCTGATTTGCTGAGAGATGAGCAGCATCGCCCCTGTGGAATGAAGAGGAAAGCTCAGATATGGGAGAAATACGCACTGCAGTATAACTTCAGGCAGATACATAAAAATTAAGTTTTCATGAACTGTGGCTCTTGCTTTGTTAAAGAATCTCAAATTTAAGTTTTATGTGTGTGAAAGCAATACAAGCTTGAGAGGGAAGGTATTATGTAACTGTGATCAGTTTATGTCAAAATACAAGGTAGGCCAAATTGTAATAGGGTTATTAAGGGCAAAGTGATTTATTTTTGACATTCCTAGAAGTGATATAAGGTGTGAAGCAAGAGACTCATACCTGTAAGAGCTATAGATCAATGTAAGAAATGTATAACTTGTAAATTAGCAAATAGCAATGGAAAACCACTCAAAGATATACAGTTCAGGTGATAAGGCCATCCTTCATTATGTAATAACCATAGACAAATAGTTTTCTTTATTAGCACTCTCAATACTAAACTCTCCTTTGCGTAGGTATGGAAGTTGCCTGAAATAAAAGCCAGGTGGACAATGGGATAGAACAAAATATCACTGACTATCTCATTCCAGCCTAAATCAAGGCTGGTGGGACTCCTTTCTCAAGCTTATTCTTTAAAAAAATACTTTCTGAAAATAAGTGTCTCGGACTTTTCTGGGAATTTACTTTTTAATGTAAAAAAGGGGTTTTTTTATGCCTAAAGAAGCTTGAGGGGACAAGTACAAATTGTATATGTATGAATACATTTGTACAAGCCCTACCCTTCACACTGGGAGCAGTCTTGGAGCCAGCTGGGTTGTTCTGGGGACTGGCAGTCACATACATGGAGTGCTGTCCGTTCCTCAATCCCACAAATGTAAAACTGTGAGATGATCAAGGAGGAGTAGGCTAAGATGGGTGCTGAACAAGGTGAAAAATAGAAGACCAATACATTTAAATGAAAACACTTGCACTGTAAATGGTTTCAACCCTTGTCTTTTCCTCTTTTAAACAGGAGTATTATTAGACTCTAGCTACATACATAGATCTCAGATGTAAAAACACCTGGGTTCCTTCTTGACTGAGAGAAAGACATAAACCACAGAAAGCAAGATTTATTGGCTGTTTACAGCAGACTTTACATTCAATTTTCTCTTGTCACATTCACACAAAGTAATTGCCCTTGTGTGTATGTGCACATTCCTGTTTGCAAAAGGCGTGGCCACATATCCTTTTCTGTCTCATTTGATTAACTACTTCAGTTCTAGGTCTCTAACTAGGTTTTAGGAACACTGTCCTATTGCTGTTTTGACACACATAGTGACACACACCTTATAATAATGGATTCCATGTATATAGCTAGAATATAATACTGTTTTTGTGGAACTATACAGGAGATCTGAAAGAGTTTATAATACTTTTGGCCTGATTGTATCTTCAAAATTCTTCTTATCCTCTCTCTGAAATGGAGATTATTTAATCAGGCCTTTCTTCTTCTATAAAAAATAAGGCTTTCCAATAAAGGAACTGTGATGTAAGTGGTCATTTAAACTGCTTAGATATGGAGCTGAAAATATCAAATGCTCAGCAATACTCTCAACCAAAATTTATGGGTAACACATAGGTTGAAATATATTTGTACAAAACATTAATCAATGAAATACAAACAGTGAACAACTCCATATAAGAGTAGATTTTTCATAACTATTCATGTAGAAATAAGGACTGATTCTGACACATTATCTATGATATATCTTTCATGTTAAACAGAAAAGTAAGATAACATTTAAAATAGCAGAAAATTCAGGGAGGGAAGAAGATGGTCCTGTGGTTCAGGCAGTAGACTGAAATTCAGAAGAACAGGCTTTCATTTTTGCTTCTGCCATATTTGCCTTTGAAGATTCTGGAAAACTCAATAAATCGCTGTATCTCATTTCCCTGCCTGTACAATATATTGCCTAATATTCTCCACCACCAGATGAGGATAAATGAATTAATATTTAGTTTAAATATCTGAAAACATCTTGTAATTTGTGGCCTTTTGTTATTCTCTGAACAATACAGTACAAAACACAGTTCAAAATTAGGGCCTGCCCTTTCAAGGGATAGCAAGACTTGCCGGTTCGAGCATCCTGTGATTCTAAGCACAGGGCCCTACTGGCTAGGAGCTTCACCACCCCTACACTCCCTCCACAAACCACTGGAATTGCAAAAGAAAAAAAACCCAACGAAAGAACAGGAGCCTTTGTGCTCTCTTGCCCCCATCTGGGACTGTTGCAAACTAGAAGCTTGTCTTTCTCTGTCTCAGCTCTTGCTTCTGGTTTCCACAGTTGCTTCTTATGTTCATGCCAGCGTTTCCAGCAGTCAGTCTGCTGGCTTCTTCACCAGCTGACAGTCAGCTGCCCCTTACGTAAAAGTAAGTCCCTGGGGCTTCCCTTAGTTCCACTCCAGGCTGGGCTTTCTTTCTCACGGCACAACCGGCAGTCTCTGTTCCCCGCAGCTGCGGGCAGGGGAGGGGCAGAGCCTTCTTCTCCCTCACTCTGCTACAGCCAGCAACTGATCTTCTTCAGAACTTCTGGCTGTCCTGTCTAGGCCTCATTCATAACTTGCTGTGCTTTTTAAATGATCAGCCATCTGAAAAATGGGAAACAATTTTTAAAATTTCTGTTAACATTTTTATCTTCTTGAAGAAATTTTGGATTGCATTGAAATTTTGATTTAACATGGCAGTGGCAATAGTGTCGGGTTTTTGGTCAATTACATACAAAATTTAAAACAAACAAACAAAACCATATAAAACTGAAATCTAATTGCATTTGTATAATGGTGGGCTTCTATTCTTTTTGTGAACCCAAAGCCAAAGAATGAAATAATTACAAACATTTACATTCTGTCCATTTGATCATAGTGTTCAATTATGCACCAACCAGTATTGTAAACAATCCTCCAGTTGAAATTTATCCAAAAGGGGATCAAGTTCACTGTATTTCCATTTCCACAATTAGCTGTAAAATCTAGAGGTTCATACATTTCAACCATATGTTTGAATATTTAAAAATCAGAGTAGAATCTTAAATTGAATATTTTAATGGGTGTGTTTAATAACGTGTTACATAGATGAAAATTGAACATTCATAATCTCATTGCCTCCATTTAATTAGATACACTTGATAATTTACTCACGCTTACGAATTATTGCTCACCTTAGTTATGAAAGAAAAGCCATTTCAAATAGAGAGTACACAACAATACATACAAAGTGTGTCCGGATTTATTTAAAGTAAAGCCATATGTATATATTTAATTAACAACAATATTAAATATGTTCTTATTTCTATCACTGTCTTCTAAAAATATCTGGATAGCTGCTTTGTCATAAATTGGCATATTGTTTACATATGCATTTTAAGTGTGTGATCACACCTTATGATGTGTTAATTATTTGTGGGATATCAATTCCAAGCAGGCAAAAATGATGAGTCAGGTCCAAATAAGCATAACAGTGACTAAATATAATAAGATTTGTAAAAATAATAATTTAGAAATAATTTACTTTGCTTGCTTTATTTTGAATCCTTACAAGTTGTGTGTTCATGTTTTTCTTTATTGCAATAAAGGTTAACATTTACTTTACTTGTTACTGAATACTGAGCATCTTGTGTAATTACATAACTCTAGGACTGAGAATATTAAGAAAAACACCAACTATTATAAGACTTGCGATGAAATCACAAGCATTGTCAACACTGATTGATTATTCAATGTTTGATTAAATCTAGCAGGCCAATTTAACTTGAGCTAATACTCTTATATTTTCTGAAATCCACTACTCTGATCAAGGCATGATACTCATGATAGTAATTGTCTTTGGCCAATAGCATGAGAATGGTGATTTAGGGCTGAATTTTCCTCCCATTCAAATCAAAAGCAAAATTCCCATTGGTTTCAATGTGCACAATTCAGTTCCTAATCAACTGTACACAGTACCATAAAGCCAGATTTTCAAAAGCACTTCTGAAATATGTCAGGTGCTGAGCACTTTTGAAAATCTAGCTCAAATTATGCACTTGTAATTTTCATCTATGTAATCAGACCTGCTAGTAGAACCAGAGAGAGCCCTGTTGACTTCAGACTATCAATGCCTGGTTTGTCATTTGACTTTGTTGGGATATTATATAGGAACAGGGGTTTGTTTTGGCACATATGAAGGCTGGACTGAGCATATTTTCATATTGTTTGAGACAGATTTTCAGAATGTCTGTATAAGGTATACCACTGGCATAACTTAGTCAAACAATTTGGAAGAAGGATTAATTCCAATAATATTTAGCTGCTTTTTACTTTTTGATGATAAAGAGCATAACAAAATCTTGTTGAGGTTTTAAAAATATTTTCTAGTTTATATACATAGAAATAATTAAGCAAATATCCTGGGAAAAATATACAGAAGAAGCTTACTTTGTATATAATAAATAATTGCTTAGGTCTTTGATGACATTTATCCTGACTCGTGAGAGAAGACCTAATAACATGAATTATCAAGTCCCTCCTCACTCATGAAGAAAAATGTCATAAAAGACCTATGCCATCATGCACTCTCTGTATGTTCATTTTATACTGTTAATTCTGTATAATAGCCTGCATCTTCAATTTAAAGTAACCGTGCATGTGGTAACTTATGAAAACCCCAGGATTCTACCACTGGATCTGACTGAAAATGCTGTAGTTTTCATATGTAATTATCTTGATTTCCAAATGCACATTATATTTTTGGAAATTACTGACATAGGTAAACAAGCATTTTCTCAAAAGCAGCATTCCTGAAGGATGAGTCTAAATACCCTTTCCTCAACTTTATGTTTACATAGAGTTATACAGGGGAAATAAGCCTTCAGAGTATTATTAGAGGGCAAACTAGAAGCAGCCGAGTTTATGAAAAAATATCACAAAAATGACTGAGAGGATAGAGATCTATATCCTAAGTCAACTTCAGCTCCATTTCATTTTTTCAAAGAAAAATCATTGGCAGGTGCAATTTACTCTATATTTTCTACCATTATTTTATTGAAGACAGAACTATTCCTTTGCTTCCCAAAAAGTAATACAGTGAAAGGCTTTACTCCTAAATTTTTGTTTGCTCAGAAAGAAATTCACTAGATCATAGAGGAGTGTTTTCTTCCTGATTGTCTGAAAAAAAGAAAACATGACAGTTGCCTGCTCTGTTGCATAAAGAACATACCAATGCATTTAAATCACATAGCCTCTTACTCTTGACTGTGTAGTAGTGAATGATGTTCCTTTTGCAGTTATAGTTAGGGAGCAGAACAGATAAGAAACCCGTAGAAGTGATAATTTATTTTAAAATTACCAATGTTGCCAGTAAAAGGAAGGGTTATTCAATAAAAATGGGGGTTTGCTCCATTGCAACATTGTGGAAAGTAACAGGACTGTAGAAAAGGTTTAATTTATCAGACATTTCAACATAACACAGGTTCATTGTCATTGGGGTCTACTGTACAATTGATAGTTCTTTTTTTAATTCAAAGGGTCTATATGGTGCAGTTCAGTAGCATGAAAGAGTTCTTTGACTTGTACCTAACTTATAGTTTGATTCAGTAATAAGTATACCCAGCTTCTGTACTGGGGATCTATGTATAAGGGAATTACCAACAGCTTTGATGGTCCCTCATAACCTTCCACAGAACAATAGTAGATTTACTTGGTGATCTAAGTATCAGGAGCAATTTAGATGGAAATGCATGTAAAACTATTGTGTAAACAAATTGCAACCTACTTTATAAAGAAGATGCTATGTGCTACAGTGTAAAAGAACCTTAGGCCACAGTGCTCAAAATGCCAGTTGGTTTGGTGGTGTGGATCTTTAGACATGGATTCAGCTGCAAAATCTGGAATTCACTTTATGTAGCACCTTCTATGAGATGTGTACAAAGCAATACTACAGAAAAGATTCATAATTAAATGTGATTGAAAAATATAGGCCAGGTATAGATTCTACACATAAACCAGTCTAAATGATTGGGAATCAACCTAAATCCATAACCGTATGCAGTTTGGTACATGCAGACTGGTTTAAAAATCACAAAACCACATCAATATGCACTCAAACTTAATCAATTTAGGTTAGAGCAGTGAATCAAATTTCTGTGCCAGATCCCCTATTGATTCAAGTTAGATCACTGTCCTCCAGCATCCCAGGCTCCTTTGCAGCCCTGCACAGCCTTCCCCTCAGGGGGAGATGCACTAGCATTTGATCCATTCTTAGCTGCTCCAGCCAAGTGCCCAGTGGGCCCTACCCCCAAGCTCTTCCAAAGCCAAGTCAGCACAGACACTCTCTGCAGTCCTGTGTCCTGCCTCTAGCCATCTGTCAGCTTCAGGCAGGCAGACCATAGGGGAGGGGAGAAAGGGGCATCTGTGTCCCTTGCATGAGCCCCGGGACTGGGCACCCACATCCCCAGGCTATGCCCCCAAATCCCATTATGAAACACTGCATGATACATAGACCTGACATAGAGCCCAGGAGCACCCCTGTGCTCGGACACAGTCCCATGGACTGAAACCTTGGCTCCTGTGCACCCAGCCAGGGAACCCCATGAGCTCCACAAATCCTAACCCTGGCTCCCGCACACCCAACCAGGGAATCCCATAGCCCTGTGTGTGGGCATAGCCCCATGGAACCTGACCATGGATCCTGTAGACCCAGCCAGGCAGCCCCATGGCGCTGTGCACAGGCACAGCCCCACAGAGCCCAACCCTGGCTCCCATACACCATATCTCAGAAGCCAGAGCCAGGCACTCTGTCACCTAGCATGGATCTTCCCCCACCCTCCAAGCAGGAGCCAGGGCAGATGGCTCACTTGTGGTGGTTTGGGTTGGCAGGGGGCAGAACTTTGGGACTGGGTCAGCAAAGAGCTAAGTCTGAGACCACTGAAGCTTTGCCACTGCCAGCAGGTACCCAGGCCATGGCCACCTGGTGTTCTACAAGAGTTTTTTTTTTTGCCTGCAGCTAGAAGCATCCTGGAATATTGTGGCTGGGGATGGGGGGAAGCGCACTGAACATGCAAGCTGGGGCAAAGAGGCAGATGCCCCTGGAAACTTCTGGAGCAGCTGAGGCATGGCCAGATGCCTCCATTTTGCAGGTAGAGGACAGGGGAAATTTGCAGGCATGGGGAATAGAGCATTGCTAGAATCATGGGATGTCTGTTGGAAGCCCCTGGAAAATTCAAGGTTGTAGGAGTGGCTTGACCAGCAGTCATGCTGGAGCAGGGGCCACACCCAGCTCCAGTGAGAGGGAGAGCCAAGTGTTGGGACCTGCATCTTCACATATTCACTGCTCAGTCCTTTCAACTACCTGCCAGCCTTCCATCCATGCCCTTGCAGCCAGATCCATACCTACCCATGGATGTGGAGACCCTATGGGCACCACCATGGACCATGGATGACCCTGTTCTATCTACCTCCATTAACCAACCCCAATCAAACAACTGGGATTGTGGGGAGATGAGGAGACCCAGCACCAGCACCAGAAAGGGCACTGGAACAGGGATGTCTCAAGTGCATCACCCAAAAGATGCAGGCATGGGGCCAAAAGGGACTGGGAGCAGTGCTGAGCCAAAAAGAAGTGGATGAAGATGCAATATAAGCATGTGCATGATGCCAACAAAAGGTCTGGGGCCCAGAAGTAGACCATGCCCTTCTACAATGAGCTGTCTCACTTCCTCACCAAGGACAAGCCTGTCAAGACCCCACACACCTATGGCACCATGAGGGGTAGGAGGAGTAATTGGCAGGAACCCCACTGGAGGAGGAGGCTCAGGGAGGTCCAGAGATGACAGGACAACTTGGGACCCAAGAGCATGTCCCTTTGATGACAGGACAACTCGGGGCCACAGGGCAAGATGACAGCTGATGGAGCTGGTACAAAAGGAGCCAACCCCATTGGTGCTGGTACCCTATATACTCACAGGATGTGGGAGCTGAGGTGCACCTGTAGCTGGACCTGAGCTCCCTTACATCTTCTCAGGCATGGTTAAAAGCAGGGAGCACAGCACACAGGTCCAGGGGAAAGCTGCGATACCACCAAAATTGGGACCCAGGACCTGGGGCCAGAGCCCATACCCTCCACCTTGTGGCCCCCCTCACCAACTTGGCCTCAACTTCATGGACCACAGCCAAGCACACTGGCTCCAGGACACCATTCTCCACAGTGCTGCCACAGATGTTCCAGACCCACTCCCCCAACACCTTACTGTCCCCCTCCCAAATGCACAGAGTCTTGTAGCCTCCTCACTACTAATGCAGTTGTGGCTGCTGCAACATGACCCCCAGAACCCATAGCCAGCCCTCCCCCTACTTCTGCTGATGAGCCATGCCCCAAGTGAGGATGTCATGCAGCCTAGGAAGGTATGGTTTCCCTCTGTTCCATGTTGACATGATGGAGACCCAGGCCCTGGGGGAAATGCAAAGCCCCTGGAGGGAAGGCAAAGCGGTGGGAACCCGTAGCTGCTACAGGCCACCCCCACTGTCACAGCCCTCTCTCAGGCTGTTGTGGCCAAGAAGCACAGAAAGGGCTGGAGAGGGTGGTGCAGTGATGGAGGGGCATGAAGTGGGGACGGGGGGAGGGCCAGGGTGAATTGCCCTGCCCTGACTGCAAACAGTGCTGGGCCCTAGGCCACTAAATGCTGGAGAGATATGTTTTTTTCAGCACTGGACAGACAAGCCCCCTCCTTCACTCCCCCCCTCCCATCCTGAACTGCAGGCCCCCTCCCCTCTCCCCGCCTTAGGCAGTTATCAGTTAATCTCCCATTTAATGAGAAAACATATCTGCCCCATTCACACTTCCCAGCCCTATCTCCCATCCCCTTTGCACTCACAGAAAGGCACTAAATGAGCTTACTGAACTCTGTAGGCAAATTATAATAAAACAGGGATAAATGCAGGCACTTGGTGCCCCACCTCAGTTGGCATTGCCACAGGCCCAGGTGGCAGAGAGGACCCCAAGGTCCAAGACAGGACATAACATGCAACTATCTATGAAAACCAGTGGAGTTGCAATGCAGCAAGAATGAGAAAAATGCCCACTTGCTAAATAAGCCTGATCCTTCCCTCCTTCCCAATCCAAGACAGGCACTGATGTGATGGCAGAAGTCCCGTGTGGGAACCATTATCGCAGCTTCTCCCACTGCCAGGTTGATTCCTGAGTTGTGCACCTGGAGAGGCTTGCAAGTGGCACTCCAGCACTTTCCCCTCTCTACTCTGATCAGACCCCTGGGGAAAATCCACGGGTGCCAGGTGACTCCAAGTCTCACTGTACTGAACCCTCAAGGAAACCCCCACCCCACTTCCTGTAATTGTGGCCCCATCCTGAGCCCAGACTGCTTCCCCCCAACTCCAACCCCTGAAAGCAAATCAATACCACCCCCCCCTTCTCCTAGAGTATTCAAAAAAAGAACAGTGCTGGGAAGCTAAGGGCAGCACACAACAAGACTTCTTAGGCAGCCGGGGTCTGGGGAACCTTGCTCAAGGTCAGGTCATAGGTTCAGCAGCATGTCAATAGCAATGGCAACTGTGAACTCATCCAGGGGTGTCAGTACATCATAGCAGAGCCACAGGTAGCCCTGAAGGTGGACTCTCACATTGAATGGCAACCGGGGCTTCCCTGGCATGCTGTCAAAGCAGACGGCCTCCCTCCAGCTATTGAGTCCCTCCTGGAGGACCATCTCCTACATCAGGATCCCAGACCCAGAATCTCCAAACCATCCGAGGGAGAAGAGCAGGTGCCCACTACATTGACCTCAGAGGGACCCATCTCCTCGCTCCCATCCCACTACTGCTGGAGGGCCTGCTGCCTGCCCGCTGCACTGCTGGGACCCTGGTCTCCACTGTGCTGTTGGAGAGCAGTGCTGGTGCTCCCAGCCCCAGGAAGGGGGAGGGTACAGACACCACCCAGTGACTCCCCTCCCAGCCTGGGTCCTGCTGTGAGGGATTGGCACAGCCTTAGCAGGGATAGGCAGCTCCAGGGCTTGGTCCTGTTGGGTGACATGAGCCCTAAGCAAGGCCAATGGTTGTGGGGCTGGGATCCCCAATGGGTGAGACTGGGCCCCAAGGCTAGGGGCTAAGGAGCTGTGGGTCCCACGAGGGAGAGCCAGGAGTCCACAGCCCCTCCTGTGCTGATGCCTCCTGCCCTGCAGCCTCCTTCCTCCTGGCCCCACAGCTGCCTCCAACACCTACCCCACAGCTTTCTCAGATGGAAAGTGGGTCTAGGATCACCACCTGTCCAGCTCCTGAAAGGAGAAGTTCCTGGTCTCCTTCCTTGAGTCTAGAAAGTAGTGTGCCAGGTCAAAAGTCCTCTACCCTGTGTCTTCCTTCCAAGGTTTTTCATAGATTCATAGGTTCATAGATGTTAGGGTCGGAAGGGACCTCAATAGATCATCGAGTCCGACCCCCTGCATAGGCAGGAAAGAGTGCTGGGTCTAGATGACCCCAGCTAGATGCTTATCTAACCTCCTCTTGAAGACCCCCAGGGTAGGGGAGAGCATCACCTCCCTTGGGAGCCCGTTCCAGACCTTGGACACACTAACTGTGAAGAAGTTCTTCCTAATGTCCCATCTAAATCTGCTCTCTGCTAGCTTATGGCCATTATTTCTTGTAACCCCCAGGGGCACCTTGGTGAGTAAAGCCTCACCAATTCCCTTCCGTGCCCCCGTGATGAACTTATAGGCAGCCACAAGGTCGCCTCTCAACCTTCTCTTGCGGAGGCTGAAGGGGTCCAGGTGCCCTATTCTTTCTTCATAGGGCTTGGCCTCCAAGCCCTTAACCATACGAGTGGCCCTTCTCTGGACCCTCTCCAGGTTATCCACATCCCTCTTGAAGTGCGGTGCCCAAAATTGCACGCAGTATTCCAAATGTGGTCTGACCAGCGCCCGATAGAGGGGAAGTATCACCTCCTTGGTTCTGTTCGTCATGCATCTGCTGATGCACAATAAAGTGCCATTAGCTTTTCTGATGGCTTCGTCACACTGACGACTTATGTTCATCTTGGAGTCCACTAGGACTCCAAGATCCCTTTCCAATTCCGTGCCACCCAGCAGGTCATTCCCTAGGCTGTAGGTATGCTGGACATTTTTCCTCCCTAGGTGCAGCACTTTGCATTTCTCCTTGTTGAATTGCATTCTGTTGTTTTGTGCCCATATGTCCAACCTGTCCAGGTCTGCTTGTAGTTGTTCCCTGCCCTCCGGTGTGTCCACTTCTCCTCAGTTTTGTGTCACCCACAAACTTGGATTTTGTGTTTTGTGTTTGTTGAGTTTGTTGTGCTTTTTGAGCCCGGGACAATCTTAGCCCAGCAGTTGGAGCTGGTGCCATGGGCCCAGAACTAGCACTTGATAGTTGGGAGATGGTGCCAGAGCACTCCAGCATCCATGGCATCCTAATCCTCATCTGCCACATGCAAGTTGGTGGCCCAGTCCAGTATGCTTGGCCACAAAGTGCAGTAGGTCAGCCTGCACAGGATGTCTGGCTGCTGGCTCAGGGGCAGGAAGGCATATCCCATGGTGGCCAGCTGCTGAGTCATATCTGGGAAGGCACATGTGATGTCCTGTAGCCTCTGGTGTGAGTTGCAAGGACAACAAGCAGGATGTACTACCACTCCTGGGTCTCTGTGCTTGGGCACAAGTGGTGGGATATCATGGCAAGGTGTGGGCAGGCCAGGACACAGAGACATGTGAAAATCATAAAGGAGGGTGTTTGCTTTGGGGCTTTTCTGGAAGCCTAGGGCTGGGTGTGGGGGAGGGTCCGTAGTGACATGGCAGGGAGTTGGGAGCATGCTTACCTATGTCTGGCAGCCAATCAGGGGTAACCTGAGCACTTGACTATGCATGGCAGTCTGTGACAGCCTGGGGAGCTTGCAGGGCCTTCTGGGTGGTATGCAGGAGCACCCCCAACCTGCTGCCTTTGGACAGTTTAGGCAGCTTGCATGCCCTCCACACCAAAGGGTGAATGTGTGTTCTGTTCATTACCGATCTAACCTAGGCCACTTACAGCTAGATCAATTCCTTGAACTTTTTGATCATTTGTACTTAGCCATAGTATAGAACAAAATGGTGAGACAGAGAAAAAAGGCTGAAGGGGTGTAAACTTCATCAAGAACTAAGACACACAGGGAAATCTGTGGGGCATTTGTTACGCATTGTTTACACGTTTCTTTCTTAGTTACAGCAGTATAAATCTGGAATATCTATACTGAAGTGAATAGAGCTACCAAATAACACCAGTGCAATGGGAAGCAGATTTGGGCCTGTTGTGCTTTGCTGAGAATAAAAAAGAAGAGTAAGTGCCACTGCAATCATACAGTAGTACAGATTATGATAGTTATCACGGGAAGCTTATTTACAGCTTCTAGGCCTGATCATGACTAGCAAAACTTCCCTTGGCTCCAATGGATAATTTATGGAACTGTACCCTATTGGACTTGTTCTGAAATCTGATTACAAAAAACAGCAGAAGGCTGTCTATACCTCTCAGGATAAGGCCTTTTATTTGTAAAGAGAATTACCGTTTAACTGCAGTGAAATATTAAGTCCACGGTATTTTTTCTGGTTTATGTGATAAAGCTGAATCCAGTAAAAAGTGTGCACTATAGCAAAACAATTAAGATAAAACTTAAATAAAAAATCTTGACTAGATACTTGGAAGAAATTACAAATAATATTATATGAAAATGAATATACTTCTGTCAGACGAAGTTCTTTGGGTAAATGTGACATCTTTTATTAGAGTAACTAAATTGTTGGGAAAATTATTCTTTGCAAGCTTTTGTGCACAAAAACCCTTCTTCAGGCATACAGAGAATATGGTGGTGTTTTGTGTGCTCTCCTGGGTGGAATGGAAACCAATATGCAAAATGCAGGTCTGTGAAAATGCAAATGTGTGGCAGTGACGATCAGAGGGAATGGAAAATAAAAGGTGCGAGACAGGTAGGTGTGGGCAGAAAGGGAGAATGTTGAGCTGGTGATAGGATGTAGCTGGTAAAATGCAGACAGGTTAACTGGAGTTATCAGATGGCAGACATGCTATAAACACGTGTGTCATAAATCCAATGTCTATATTTAGTCCATGATTTTTTGTATCCAGGAGATTTAGGGTTACCATATTTTCACCTGTGTGGGGGAGGGCACCTGTGGGGGGAAGGAGGGAGGGGCTATATGATTGGGGCAGGGTGAATGATATGCTTGTGTCCTGTCTCTGCCCCTCATTCCCAAGCCACAGCCCCTCCTAAACCTGCTGCTACCCCTTACTCCTGACCTGCAGCCCCTGCCCCCCCCACCCCTATTACCCACACAGTTCCCTGCTGCCCTCACCTCCTTCCCCTGCCTCCTTGCCCTGCTGCAGCCCCAGCCCCAGGCCCAGCAGGCATGCGCAGACACACACACACACACACACACACACACACACACACAAGCCTGCTTGCAGCTGCAGGGCTTGCATGCAGAGCACGTGATGCCTTACCTCCAATCACCTTCCCCCACTGCCCCCAGCCCCAAGCAGCTCCTTCCTAGGGCTGAGATTGAGCAAAATCCCAGACATTTGCTGTTATTTAACCCTCCCCCTGCTCCAGACAGAGATGGGAGGACCCAAAAAGAGGACATGTCTGGGAAAACCCAGACATGTGGTAAACCTAAATAGTTTTATGAAGTGAAATTCATAGGCTAATCTACAAAAGGTGTTTTGTAAATTCCCTTTGACGATTAGTTTTTTTTGGGGCTTGCCTGAAGCCATCACCAACAGGCTAATGGAAGGCAACATTCTGAGAGATAGCCAACATGGCTTTGTTGTGGGTACGTCTTGCCTGACCAACCTCATTTCCTTCTATGACCAGGTGATGCATCACCTGGACAAAGGAGAAGAGGTTGATGTCCTATATTTATATTTAAAAAAATGCATTGGCTTGATTTCCCATGGTGTCCTCATGGTAAAATTGGGGAACTGCAGCCTCGAAAACCTTACAGTTCAATGGCTGGGGAACTGGCTCTGTAGTTGGGCCCAGAGAGTGATAGTCAATGGAACTGAGTCAACATGGTTCATGATGACCAGTGGCATTCCCCAGGGCTGAGTACTCACACCAGTACTCTTTAATATAGTCATAAATCATCTGGATTCAGGTGTCAGAAGCAGACTGGCAAAATTCGCAGATGACACCAAATTATGGGGAAGTACAGTCATGCTAGAGAATAAACTGGCAATTCAGGCTACCCTGCACAGGCTCACAAGGTGGGCGGATCAAAACCTGATGACATTCAACACAGAGAAATGCAAGGTGCTCCACCTTGGGAGAAAAAAACCCACATCATGCTTATAGGCTTGGCAGTGCTACACTCGCTAGCACCACAACCAAAAGAGACTTGGGGGTCATGATTGACCACAAGATGAACATGAGCCTTCAATGCAATGCCACAGCCAGCAAAGCAAATAAAATTCTGGCTTGGATCTACTGATGCATCTCAAACAAGACCCAAGCAATCATCCTCCCCCTTTACTTGGCCTTGGTGAGACCACAGTTGGAGTAGTGCATCCAGTTCTGGGCTCCACACTTTAGAAAGGATGTGGAGAAGCTTGAGAGAGTCCAGAGGACAGCCACATGCATGATTAGAGGTCAAGAGAACAGGCCTTATGAGGAGAGGCTGAGAGGCATGGGACGCTTCAGCCAGGAGAAGCAAAGGCTCAGGGGTGACTTGGTGGCAGCCTCTAAGTATATAAGGGGTGTGCATCAGGACCTGGGAAAACGTCTGTTCACCAGGGTGCCCCAAGGGAAGACAAGGTCTAACAGTCACAAACTGCTGGAGACCATTTTAGACTGAGAAGAAGGAAAAACTTCTTTACTGTCCAAGTCCCCAGAGTCTGGAATAGGCTCCCCCAAGAAGTGGTGCAAGCACCTACTCTGAATACCTTTAAGAAACGCTTAGATGCTTATCTTGCTGCAGTGATCTGACCCCAGCTGACTTCCTGCCCCTTGGGCAGGGGGCTGGACACAGTGATCTTGTGAGGTCCCTTCCAGCCCTAATGTCTATGAAATCTATGGGAATAATGAGGCCTTGTCTGGTCTCTGAGAGGGTCCCCAAAAGCCAGCCCAGTCTGGCTTCTAAAGCAAGGGGGAAATCCAGGCTCCTTTCCATTCTGAGACCTTGGCCTTTTGGTTTGTCACCTTCTCTGGTTCTCTGGGGCCCTGATGGAAGGAGCAATCATTCAGTTCCACTCCTGACAGAGTGACTTTGTTATTTGTCAGGGAGACCAAGTCCAATCCAAAACTCCAAGGAGCAGCAGACATTCTTTTTAGTAAAGGCACTTGCTGGGGCAAGGGCCACCCAGCTAGAACTTCCCTGCTCCCTCTCCAAAGGGTAAACCAACATAGGAAAGAGCATCCCCCAAAGGTATTCAGCTGTTCCCTTTACAGACTTTCCAGGCTCCGAGCCCCAGAGGTCCTCCTCTGGTCTCTGATTTTCCAGACTATTTGTGAGAACTGACAACCCTCTGTTCACACTTACCTCTTCACTGTTATGCTCATTTCCCCCTCCCACACTTCTTGGTGTGGGCCATCTTACCTTTGTTGATATGTTAACAAAGCTATTCAAAACTGTGAGAATACCATAGGCACATCTTGTCTAAGCCCAGAATTAAGAAACTTTAACACTTAACAGGGACCTTATTAAACCTTCTTTCCCTGTGTGCTAGTGTTACAGGTAAACTGAGTCACACAACATTATAACAACACAAACACAGTTAACATAAATATGCCAATGGTCCCCATAGTCTGTCACAGCTTCATCATCTATATATGTATAGATGGTGTATAACTCATTATTCATCTCTCTCTCTCTTTTAATTTCATGAGATCACATTGTGTCTGTGGAAGTCAGGGTTAAAGGTTAATTTACACTGTCCCACAGCTGTCCAACAGCTACCCCTGTATGGTTTTGGGATAAGGCAGTTGGCATAGTTATCTAATCTCATCTAACCTCCTAATATGCTTATGTTGATACATACAAGCTGTGCAGCATGCTGTCTCCATAGCATTCAAAGCTGCATATATCCAAAAATCCCTGTGGTTTCCGTATGCCTTTTCTCCTTTAAATTATCTGAAATGTGGCAAAATTTACATACACTTCCTTGCAAATACTGAGTGTGCTGTGCAGACAGAAGAAGACTTGCCTAATTAATTGATCTAATCTATTTTTGAGTGTGTAGAAAACACAACAGTTTGGTTTTTAGTTTAGATTTCATGCCTTGTATTCAGTATTTACCTGAATGTCCATCAAACAGTTGAATCATTAACTTGAACTCCTCCAAAATATTTTTCATTTTCAAAGTCAGTACATGAGCTTGATATAGTAGGTTGCAGAAATGTAATGATATATTCTTTATACTTATATTGCTTATGATTTCTTAGTTGGTCTAATAAAAGGTATAATCACTGAACAAAGAGTTGGAGAGTTTTGCATTTTTTATATTTATATATAGTACTTTTTATCTGAGAATTTCCAAGTGCACTAGAAAAAGTAAAGACTCTCAGAATTTTTTTAAAATTAAGTTTAGACTCACCATATAGAAGTGTAATGGCTACAGACACGTTTAGGTGAGGAATTAGAACATATCAGGGGAATGATATTTTATAATGGTCTTCCAAGTGAAGGGGTGGGGACAAGGAACTGGAACTCCTTTAAAATTGATTGGTCAAGTTTATGGGTGGGATAGTATGGTAAGACAGGGTGTTTCTGTTTAACAATCAGTGGAAATGATATGGAGTCAGGTGTTTGAAGTCCCCAGATTGGAATAATTAGGTACTTGTTGTGCTGTGGAAGGTGGCTTGTAGTTCCATGCTTCCAGACTTTTGCAGGTTATCATTTGGGTGAGGAAGGAATCTTTTTTCTCCCTTATAAATACTACTACCATCTGGCTTTTTTTTTTTCTTTCCCTTTCTTGCCATGTTAGCCACAGCTAAGACTAAGGGTGTTTGATTAGAGAGTACTGATTTTCCTACCAGTACTTAAAGACCCAGGAATTCCTAGGCAGAGGGTCTTTTTCTTCTGTTCAAGGTCCCCAAATGTAGGGCCAAGAAGGACATTTTCCTAGGTAGAGAGGCATGGACTATAGTGGAGGTTGGCTTACATAGCATGGAACATGGTCCTTTCCTTCTGAGCATACAGTAACCAACTTAAAATGAAAACAAATAAAATATAATGACTTCCATGTTATTACAGTGGCAGGACATTGGCAATGCCCTTACCTCTGTTCTTGGTGTTTTCGGTATTGTGAGCATCTGAAGGGACTGCTTCCAGTCTTAAGTTCCTAAAATCTGAGGCAGTAAGACCAGGTGCAAGCATTATACTTTTACTGGTATAAGTGATTGAAAACCAGTCTATACCCATAACAGAACAGAAGTTCAGCACACATAGACTGGTTTAAAAATGGCGGAACCTGATCAAAGATTTCCTCACCCACCCACCAAAGGGCAATTGTGTGTTCTGTTCGCTACCGATCTAAAATACTCTGCTAACAGTAAACCACATAACTTAGATCAATTCTGCTTTGGGCTTTTTGAATGTCTGTACCTAGCTTAAAAGCTACATCATTTGCCTAAGTATTGAGAGAAAGAATAGAACCTCGAGGTCTGAACTCTTAGTCCCTTGGATAGTGCAGTAGGAAGTGATGTATTCCCATAGCTAGAGTGCTAGGCTAGGACTTAGTTTACTCACTTGCTTTGCCACAGTTTTCCTGGACAATTCACTCGAGCCTTAATTGAGCCCAGAGCATGGGATGGTACAGCAAGGCACAACTTGCAATGCTGGAGGAGCCCAGAGCCTGGGGAACCTGAGAGGTGCAATACAGTGTGGGTTACCATGCCTGAGAACGTTAGGGTGAGGCTGGGTTCCTGGGTACTTGGTATAGCTGGAGGGGAGAGGAGGTAGGAGGCAAACTGAGGCATGTAGTGCAATGGGAGGAGGGGCCTGCTGTGTGCAGCTCTGGAGGTCCCTGCTGGTTCTGCCTGAGGGGTATACAACCTTTTAAGTGGTCACACTTAGAAGTTGGACAGCCCTGATCTGGAGTGATATCAATTAAGCTAATACAGTATTGAAAATGAATATTTTTATTGTTGAACTAAATACATTAGTCTACATCTGTGGTATCTTTAAACAGCTTTTATAAGTATTCTACTGGTCTACCCAGAATTTACCAAGAAATGAGTATATAACATTTCTATCCAGTTTTCTTGTATTTTATTTTATATCCGTAAAGAGGACAATCCTCTCTCTTCCTAATAGAATCTTATTTAGACACTGCTAAGGAAGAATGATTTATCAACAGATATAAATCAAAATGACTGTTTAGCAGCACTTATTAGCTTGAAATGAGTCCTTCTGGAAACACAACAGCATCTAAACATGACATATCTATCTACACTGTCGTATGGCATGGCATATCTCATTTAGTCTCTGTTCCCAATTGTACATGCCCTTTAGTCACTCTACACTTTCAGAAATTGAGAATAAAGAATTATATGCTATGTTAAAGATAATCCTATTTCATAAACAGCAAATGTATAATCCAGCAAACGCAATGCAGGATCATGCTATTTAGTTTTTAGAGACAAACAATATATCATCTCAGCACCAAAAAATTGACCCTGTATGCACATGCTGTTATGGAGTATACACTGTTGCCAATTTTTGTCATTTTACCATTAATATTTTTTTCACTTGTACCTCTGGTACCTGGATTCATATATTTCAAAATCAGGGAAGTTAAATAGGGCAAAAAATGGCAAGCCCAGTCTAAAATAGTTTAACTGAGGAGGTGAACTAACTCATATCAGGAATGGGTTAGACTGATCTCCCAACCATCTGCATGTATTCAGAGCACAGCCCTGTGGCTGGGAAAACCCAGCTGCTCGTTCCAACCCTGGTGCTGCACTCTTCCTACTCTTCCACCCCAACTGGGCTATTTTTAGCACCCCAGATGCACAACCCATCCTCCCTGCAGACCTGCCAGCCAACCCCCACCCCCATCTAACCAAACAGTCCCCAAGACCCATGAATCCCCCCATCTGCCCACCCCTCCCCCCCACCCTGAGTTACTTACATTAGTTACTTACTCCCAGAGAAGATCCTGGGACCAGCAAACATGCGTATATGCCACTCATACGCTACAATCATGTGGCTTAAAATAAGCTGAGTGATCATAGACTGGGTGCAGGGAACTTCTGTGTGTACCCATAAAGTACAAGTTTCTAGCTCACACATTTTCATGGAAAACCATGAAAACATGGAGCTTGAAGGCATAAAAGCAATAAATGCAAAGAAAAAGAAGCCAATATTTATTTTTTAATGTCACATTATTTTAAATCCATTGGGACCTGGCTCATTATTTTTTCATGTTTTGGCTCAGCAACATCACTTCTGGGCTCAACAGGGTCTTCGGCTGCTCATTCCATCACAGTACAATCCTGTGAGGACGGGTGGGGCTCATGGCCATAGAATATACTGCCCATGAAAATGAACAGAATGATACCATTCATATTATTCAAAGGCACTGTCTCACACCACAGGATGCACCTAGTGAGAAATCAATGGGAGTTTCTTACATCCTCAGGCAGGAAAATGAGACCCAACACTTTATAGTTTTCAGTGCAATTTTTATGTACCATTTTGTCCATGTTCCTCAGACTCAGTTCCATCTTTGGAATTAACTTGCCAATTTTTCCCATTATTATAAATTATATTTTTAGTAAAGATGGATGAAAAATGACCACCTGTCTTGTAGAAAAATGTAAATTCATCTTTTTGTAATTTGTTATCAAAGTTCTGAAAATCCTAAATATCCAGCTCTGTTTTCAGCTTATCCTTGTTAAAGTGTCTAGAGAATATGGTCTAGAAATTATAGGTAAAAATATTATTCAATTGTATTGTTGTTTGTTCTTCTCATAAAATAAGAACACCATTAAAGTTTTGATTTACTGCTGTTTATGCAACTGTAGCCCATGGATTAATCAAAGTTGCTAAGATATTTGTATTTGTTCATTTGTCCATTACAGAAGCAGTTGGCAAGGTCAATTACGCCTTGGTCAATATGTGTATTTGTCAGTCTGTTGTTGGCTTAGCTGTGTACAATAAAATAATCTAAGGGCTTTTTTTACATAACAGTATGCTACTATAGCTATCCTTGCATAACCCTATCAGCAAGGGACCCTTAGGAATTGTTGACAAGCATTTTTCTGCCAATATAGCTATGCCACCTCCCCATATAATGTAGGATAAGGTGACAAAACCCCTTTTCTGTTGATATACTACAGGTTCTGTTGGCATATCTATGACAGCAAATTTTTGCAGTACATACTAAGCTTGAGGAAAAAACATACTAACCATGCCAGCAGTGCCAATACATACAGAATGTACTAAATATAATACCAGTCCTATTTCCATTCCAGACCATAGCAATAGTGCTGTTAACTTCAGCGGTAACAAGAAATCAGACACAAGTCCCCAAAGGGTGTCCAAGGATAATTGGAGCAGAAGTACTGTACAGTTGTCTGGGTATTGTCAGCATGGTTATTCTGACAAGGACAAATCTTCAGCTGATGTAGATTCACTGAACAGTGGAGCTATGACAATTTAAGGTTGCTGAGATAGAATGCAGTCAACATTTTTAATCCACTGTGGGTTTGATTTTTGCCTGTGGTTACACTGGCTTCTGCCAGCACATCCCAGAGACCATGACCCCTGTTGGCCAAGACTCCATCTGAAGGAGGCTGGCAGCACAGTGCTCCACTCAGGGGTATCAAAAGTGGGTGGCATTGGCTGACAAGGGGGAAATGACCAAAAGGTGACAACGTTGTTCTTGTCTTTGTTTACCTCACAGCTGGTAAGGAAAGGCAGTGCTTGCTTTCCTGGCCCAGAGCTATGACCACAAGGGCCCCAGTAGACCTACTGCTGTGAATGAAGGTTGTTATCTCCCAGCAGAAACGCTTGGAAAGCAGCAATATGGCCCCACCTGATCTGCCTCTGAAATACAGTAAGTGTGGGATTCTCACCACCCTGCATAGTCTGCAGTTAGCAGGGGAACAGCTGGAGAGAATCTCCAATTCCTTCCTTATGCAGGGCAAAGCTCATATAAGGGTCCTCTTTACAGAAACTGGTACTGACACCAATACTTACAAAAATCAGTGGTAATAGAAAAGTTAAATTGATAAGATTCCCAGGTATTAGAATTAGTATTAACTTATTATACAATGTTTTCTTCTAACTAGAATACCAGACCCTTGACACAGTTGCAAGTTAGGATCTGACTCATTTTACCAAATACTTATATGAAAATTGTGGAAACATCCCAGGTGTTGAACTGGGATGAAAAATGTTTTCCTCTTTGGGAAAAGAGTATAAAAACCTCTGAGTGAAAAGCACAATGGAAAAGAAAAATCAGTGTCACCTAGCAATTTACTAGAGTATGTCATGCCATAGAACTGGTGAAAGCTTTGTTATAGGTGACAAAATTATAATCTTCACTGTTTGAAGAGCACTGTACATATGCATGGCACATTACAGGCAAATACAGTTGACAGCTTTCTGCCTTTTGAGGTTATACAGCACAAAATCCAGGAAGGGATGATAATGAACAAAGGTTGAGGAAAGACAATAGGCATGGAGGAAAGCAGCAATGGTTGAAGGTCAAGAGCTACATTTAACCCATCGCCAGTGGACATTGCTGCTTGGTTTGTCCTTGAGTTTGGTCAGAGTGAGTTTCATCATCTCATAGCTCCCTTGTTTTGGAATTGTACCTGAAACTATTTAGTGCAGGGCTGCTCAACTGGTAGTCCGCAGGGCTTGTTGGTGCAACTCCTGGGATCACCACATTGGTGCAGCTCAGACACCCAGGGGGTGAATATTGCTGCCTTTCCCCCTCCCCCACTTCCCCGCCCTGCCTGCTGCTGAATTTGGAGTCTTTGGTCATTCTTGGTGGCTAAAATCAGTAACAAGGGAGAAGAAGGGGAGGAGCTGCAGCGGCATACCTCCCTGAGTTCTGGAGTCATGTCAACACAAAGGCTCTGACCACTGTGCTGGCAAGCCACTGTGCTGCCACTGGACCTGGGTTGTCTGTCCCAGGAGAAGCCCCACAGTCCAGATCTGGCCTGTTAGGCCAAATGATTCCAACACCTCCGATTTATTGCATTAACTTGAGGACAACATGCAGTGATGACAGCACTGATTGTGTGCATGAGAAGTATAATTTCTGCAGGATATATGATAAAATATTAGTGATCATCAGACAAGGAACAAAAATGCAAATCAATGGTAATATAGAAGCTGTGTTAGTCAGTAGAGAAGCTGTCACGGAACAGAAGCCATTCACCACTTATTGCTATTTCTGGTGATTTTGAGCAGGCAAAATAGTGTTGCCGACCTGTGTCTAATTACTTTGTTACCACAGTGGTTAGCATATGACTTTTTGAAGCTTTCTGTGGGAATTATGACAGTATTCTGATGAACTAATTAATTGCTCTTGTATTTTGGAATTACCTATTGTATTATGATGTCCCTATGCTGTTATTGCCATGTGATTTACTAAATGTGCCTGCTGTTTTTAAGATAGATAGGTTCTGTACATCCTAATAGAGGATAATCAGGACAGTGTTATTTTAATAATGTTTCAGTATCACTGACTGTAGTTATTTACAGGATAAAGCTACAGTATTAAGTATTGCATTGAGCATTAATGACCTCTTACATTTTTAACTATAACACATTAGAAGAATAACCAGACACTTTTGTCTAACAGGAAACACAAAGCCCATGTAGTCAATGGAAAAACAGTTGAGTACACAGAGTCTGTAAGCTTGTAAAATATGTGCATACTGCACACAGCCAAGGGCCAGGTCTTCAGTGGGGATAAGTGACAGCTCCAATGAAGCTGATTCCATCATATGCATGTTATGTAATCAGATAAGCATATAAGCATATCATGTCATATGCTGAATTAAGAAATGGCTTAAAATTCTATTGATCAAACACTTACCTGGTACATTGGTGTAAACTCAGAGTAATTTTATTCACTTCACTAATTATTTCTTGATTTGTATTCTGGATCTGTTATAAGAAACAACCAATATTCAACAGAAATACATTTTGCTATTGGTTATATATAATTCACAAAAGAAATATGACTTCAATATAAATCTTAGAACAAATGCAGTAATTAAAACCTATCATTTATTCTGCATTCATGGAAAGTTTATTTGTTTGAAATAGTTATGTGTATGTGACTGATTATTATGCACCATGTAGCTAAATCAAACAAGCCACAAAATCAAATGTAGGGATATGTGATTTGTCTGAATAATGAAAAGGGATCACTTATTCAATTAGTTTTGCCTCTTTTTATTGTGTGATATCTACCAACGGAGAATAAGTACATTTGTTATTTAAATTTATTTGATATAGTTTAGTTGTGCATATTGTTTAATCCACTGTGTGCTGAGAACTAAAACTTAAACCATTTTGGATGGGACATTCAAATGGTATTGTTTCTTAAGATGAGGATGAGGAAGGAAGAGAGTGTTGTGAAAACAGGAACAAATACAAACAGGAACCATTATTGTTTTTCCAAAGCCAGATATCCCATACTACAATATCCTCAAATGTACTTAATAAAATATGACCTATACTGTAATATCGTCAAATATATTTAGCAAGATTCTCTTCCCCCTATTGGGCATCCCCCTATTGGGCATCTAAGTAGATTTGGGTGCCTACGTGTTATTTTGTTCCATCCATTACAGGCCCTCCAAATCCACATGCATCTACTTTTGTAACATGCTACCTGGCCCTTAAGATTGAGATGGAGCCACCCAGTGTGTATTAACACTTTTTCATGGACTTGAACAAGATATAAGTCCACCTAAATGCCTACTAGACTCGGACCCTTACCCCTTTGTAAACTGGCTTTTGACCCACCTGGAATAAGTAATTTGTACACCAAAATTTCATTGCAAATGACAGGCCAAGTCTTGTTAGCCCAGTTACTTAGAACTTAACTTATCACATGAATAAAGTTACACATAGGTAAAAATTACACGTCAGGATCCAAAATTTTAATATCAGCCTGAACCAAAATACATTGAAGACAATGAGAAGACTCCCAATGATTTCAGGGGATTCTGGATTGTGCCCTAGGCAACCATTCTGCCAGCTCATGGAATTACATATATTTATCTTCAGCTATTTAAGATCAACCTTTAAAAAAAAAGAGGCTGGGTTTGCCTAGCGTCATGTTTGACCAGCCTTCTCCCATGACTAAAGGTTTTAATTTTTTATCCTGTTCATTTTTCCCTTGTATTGATTTTTTTTTTTGAGGTCTCAGTGAAATTTTTGGATGTGCTTGACAGTACATACTACATCATCTCTAGAAAGATTCCTGGCTTTAAAAAAAATAGAAAATTACTTGTATAATGATATTGTAAACACTTGGCCCAGGGAGGCAGACTCCTAATGTTTTTAGGGTGGTGTAAGATTCTCCCCCACCCCCACCTCCTCCCTGTGAATTAAAGTCCTATGAGAAGGAATACTTCACTGTAAGTGGTGATGGGAAGCTGACAAGTAGTTTATAAACTAGGCCTACCCTACTGCTTGGAGAAGCTTTATAACTGATTGTTTTAATACCAAAGTGACACCAAAGGGGGTCAAGTAAATAAATATGCATGCCTCGCCAGTTCAAAATAATAAAATTCCAATGTGTGCAAGCCTGCTTGTTGAACATATGTTTGAGGCACGGCTAAGCCATCTGGCTCAATGTCAAGCATTTACACCAACTGCAGTCTTACACTACCTGACAGCAGAAAAGCTTTATTCCCTTGGCGTTTGGGCACAAATGGAGAAATATTATTGAAATGATTATCTGCATCAAGACTCAGATTTGGTTTGACATTTAGCTGGCTCTGTTTAATCCAAAGGGTTGTCTGAATGAATAAAGAGAAGGGTTCCTCCAGAAGATGCTGCAAGCAGCTAGGGAAAGCCAAATGATTAATGAGACTGAAAGGCTGGGTGGACCCTACCCACCTCCACCCAGACCTCAGTGCCAAGAACTGCATTTGAAATTAGTCTGAGGCTTTTTTGTGGCTTGTCAGGAAGATGCTCACAACCTTCAAGGGGGCTTTTTCTTTGGACCTTAGGAAAACAAAAGAAAGAGCAACATGACTTAACACACAAAAGGAGAGTGATGTGTTATAAATAAAACCTATATCTTAAAATATGTAACTTCTTTTTACATCTCAAACTGAAGATGCATACTCTCTGGCCCAAATCTCCTCCTATTTACACCACTGTAAATCTGGAGTGACTCTGTTGACATTACTAGAGTAACTCCCGTGTAAGGATGAGGATATCATTGTCCTTTGTTTTTTGCATTATGTCCTTCTTGTGTGTTCCTGTATGTCATGTCTGTTCATCAGAAACAAAAAGGTTATCAACAGGACAATATACAGGAATGCAATGCTGTGAAGGATGCCTGGTTGCTTTTAAACAAATGTGTTCTATAATATGAAATTTAAACCTATAAAGGTTTAAACAACCTAATTGGAAAAGAAATTAGAGTACTCCCAGAATTTGTTTGAACTCATCTGGTTATTGAGGGATTGATTTATAAAGACAATTATTTTTTGAAAAAATGAGACATTCTATTTTTTTAACTAAATTGTGTAGAGATGTAAACCACCGGTCTGAGATCAATCTTTCAGCCAAAACGGTACTATAATGATACCACTTTCATGGGGTATACTGTACTCTTCCCCCCACTCCTATTTTTAGCACTGATTGTTGATTTGGATTTAAAATTAATTTGGTGATTTGGCTTTAATAAGAATGTTAGACATGATTTCCTCCTCACTCTTACTTTTAATTAACTTTTTAATTGAGATTTAAATGAATTCTAATGAACACAATTGGTAGCCTAATTGATTTGTTGCAGCAGCATAGTGAGTGATCAGTATTCTGGCAGCATTTTGATATACTATTCTAGGATGTCAAACAGTTTACAGGTTAATTTTTTGGCAGAGGTTAGTTAATATGAGTTGGAACAATGATTTTCTTTTTGATTTATTATAAACAATATATTTTACATATATTCAGGGATTTAAAAAATAGTATACATGCCCAGTCTTCTTGAATATCTAATATATACCACTAGGAAGTTGTACTGGGTTCTTGGATTGTGTAAGGAATACAAGATTTGGCCCCATATATGCTCATTGATCAGGTATAAATAGACACACACTGCAATATATAGATTACCAGGGAGAAAGAGATACTTTTCTAATTATAAGTAGAAGAGATGGAATTAATCAGTTATTAGAGATACCTAATATACAAACATAAAAATATATGTTCTTTTTACACATAACTTCAGCAGGTTTTTATTTCCAGATGGATCTTCCTTTAAAGGTTTTACTTAAGTAAATCCCCATGAAATTATATTCTTTTATCATGTTAAGAACAATAAGCAGATGAGAAAATATATTATGACATAGTTAAACACAGGCTATAATTTCTAACTGCATAAATTACATGTTTTCCCCTATTATGATCCAGACAGCCAAACTGAACATTTTTGAAAGAAAATGACCAACGCATGATTAATTGCAAGCTCACAGATTTTGCAGCTTCAAGAGTAAATCAACTGCTAAGAAGTGCTAACTTGCTAAAATATAAACTAATTTTAGTCTCTAGATATTAAAATATAATCCATCTTCCTCCTCCATTGGGAAAGCTAATTAGAAATTGTGACTGGCATAAGGAGAAGAAGCTGAGAACAGTGGGATTAAGTTCACTTGCATAAAACCTAAGCTCAGAAGAAACCGGCCAGATTCTTTTACACATTTCACATTGCACAATATCCTGAAAAACATCTTAGGCTAATGACTATTCCTAAAATGTGCAAGTGACAGCCAAGAGAGTTTGTAATTAGAATAGAAGTCATTTTTTTTAGTCTAGACATAAAACTACATGCAGATATATCATGATCCTAAAAAGTTATCCTACTAGAAAGCCCATGCCATTGATGAATTGATACTGGATTTCAAATGTCTTTCTCCACTACATATATAAATTCAGTTTTCAGAACTGCAAAAATGAATCTTAATGAGTGGTTTTCAAGGGTTTTTTTAAGTTTTGATTGCGTATATGTGATTGTTCCTGAGTTTTAAAAAGGGAAAAGAAAAATAAATTGATCTAAAAGTATATAGTAAATTATTTAAATGGAAGTTACTGACTACAAAGCCACAAGAAGTAAATTGAGTAACTATTAATGGCAACATGACACATGCATTTGTATGTGTATGCATGATGTCATTATAAGTAATCATATAACTTGTGAATCTAGGTCTTTCTAATAGAATATGTCAGTAATTTTTTACTTCAACAGCAATGGTGCTGGGAATTTCAAGACAGCACAGATTTCTGCTTATGTACCTATCCATTGACTTCTGTGGAATTACTCCAGCAAAGAATTTGACAATACAATGCAACCATAATTGACAGAATTTATATCACTCACATTGCAGTTTTGATCAAACTTGATTCCACATTTTGAGACCAGTTGTTCCCTCATAGCAATTTTTTTCTTGATGTCATCTCTACTTTTGACCCTGGAAAATTTTGGATTTGGTCCAGGGACTTTATTTGAATCTCACAGTTGACATAAATTAGGAGTAGGGCCTGGGAAATTAGTAGATAGCTACTGATGCAAAATGGCATGAGAGAGAGAAAAATTCAGTCAGAATACAAAGTAGGATGGTATGGAAGAAGACTGAGAGAGAATAAGACAAAAGAAAAAATATTACTGCCAACATCTCTGGAACTATGTGTTCATCCAAGAAGGGTCAGAATCTGAGTTTTACAAAATGTAAAGGAATCAAGGTAGAAAAATATCATTTTATTGCATTCCAGGTAATTTCCTTTATAGTGATTTTCAGAGATCTATATTTTTCAACATACTTTGGTATATAAAATATCAAAGCATTAGCTATTGAGAAACATTCATGGAAAAATGTTAGGAAAAAGAGTGTCACTGGGCTTTTTTCCTCAGTATTAAATTGTTCTTGACACTAGTAGAAGAGGTTGTGTTTAATGGAAGCTGCAAAGGGAAGGTGGAATGGTGTTTGATGTACAGCCTGGCTTCTCATTAGTTCACCATGTCAAGTTACTTGACCTGTTCTTCCTATGT
Organism: Alligator mississippiensis; assembly: GCF_030867095.1. Lineage (NCBI taxonomy): Eukaryota > Metazoa > Chordata > Crocodylia > Alligatoridae > Alligator > Alligator mississippiensis. The sequence goes on along the minus strand of NC_081827.1, from coordinate 223,236,196 downwards.
TTTTGATCAGTCCTGCATTAAAATGACTGTTAATATTTTAGTGACTGTAATATTTCACATTCTGTCCAAGAAAAAACATTACTCTGTCCCCACTGAAGCTATTGTGAAAACTACCATTGGCTTCAAATGGATCAGAACTTGGACAAGTATTGTACATTATACTTATATTGTACACATTTTGTACATGTCTATAAAAAAAATATTTTCCTGCCTCCAGAAAAATACTTAATAGTTAAATAATGTCACTGCTGAAGAACAGGTTTTTATGAAAAATCTGTGCTGAGTGGGGCCTGAAGTCAAGAGTGAAAGAAGAAGAACTATATGAAAACCAGCTGCTTCAAAGGTGAGGTCTGGCTCTAGGTAGGAAACCTTTATCTCTACTTAAAATAGAGCTTTGAAGTCAGTGGGCCAAATTATATTCCTTATGTAATAAAGTTGATGTTACTGAACTGACAGCAGGAGAGGATTTGGTCCAGTGTGTCTTTGTTGTAGCAGAGGATGATTTTACAGCATTAATGTTCTAAAGGATAAAAAATCTTTCAATTAACTATTTTAAATATATGAACAAAGTGTAAAAAATTCCATATAGCCGTTAAGTACCCCTGGGTGCAGTACTGTGCATCGAAGTGAAGTAGCATTAGTTGAGTTTTTGAAATACACTCTGCCTTCTGATGCTTTTGCCACTCTTCTGAAAATGAATGGACTTGTCCCACGCGCCCCAGGCAAGCCATGGGCGTAACACCCATGGGGCTAGTGTTAATGTTTGCTATGGCTTTACAAGAAGGGACTTCAATGGGATTGTGCAGAGTGCAAATTAACACAGACTTTGGTCCCATACTTTTCAAGACACAATATATTAAAATCATGACCCCCAGTAGTGACTTATGTTTCATATTATCATAAAAGAAATTACAAGTTGAAGTGGAAATTAAAATTGTTGTTATCCCTTTTCATTTCTTTCCTTTAAATAATGTTTTTTCAAACATGAAATAATGGCTTGAAATTCATAATTTGTTTAAACATGATCCGTTTACTGTATTTCATATATTACCTACTTGAGATTAAAGAAAGAGCCTTCACAAATGTGGTTTAATTTCATTTGTCAACTTCTTAAGATATCGTTAATATCTTTTTCTGCAATCAGGGATGTAAATTGCTTTAAAAGCATCTTTGGGGCTAATTAGTTCTGAAAAAAGACTTACTAAGATATTTTGCGACAAGTCCCGCCTTTCATTCACTAGACATAGAGCAATGTCTGAGTTAGATAAAAAAGACCACTGGAAATTTCTTCAGGGAAGAAGGGTGATTAGACATGAAACAGAGTAGCATCTGCAACCCTTTATCCTTTATTCTGAACTGTAAGCGGTGAGATCTAAGGTGTTAGCAAGCACAATATGTATGTTTTTTATGATCTTCAGAGAGCTTCCTCCTGAATAGTTTAAAAGTCCAAATAGAGTTAGTAGATGTGTAGATGTGTTTCATTTCCATGAAACCGCCAGCCTTCTCAGATCAAATCTGGATTTGCAGTTGAATATATATTTTTAAAGTTTGTTGGAAGAAGGATTCACACCTGGAAAATGAATTAACCTCTCTCAACTAGCCTCTATCTATCTAGGCTTTTTCCTTTCCATAGCCATCTACTGTCTCCCAATGGCCTTCATTCAGGAAAGCACTTAAAGCATGAACTGATGTCCATCCCTTAAGGTTAGGCACATGACTTATGGAGAAGACCAATAAGTCTTGGGCTACCTGCCTGCTGTTGTGATCTTATGAGGAGGGGTAGTCATGTGATCACCTACTCCATGCTCACTGCTTCTGGCTAGTTAAAGGCACTGAATGCAACCCTAAGGAGTTTCTCATAGACCATGAAGTCCCGAAAGATATTTCTTACTGCCTAATGCATTCCTATTTTCTAGACCAATGCCATATTTAGGGTTTGTATAATAAAATTCAAAAGCATGTAAGTTTTGCCTCGCTTGAGGCTTTGGTAAAAAGTATGGCACAGTTCTAAGGAAAAGCAAGTTTTTTGTGTTTGTTTGTTTTTGCATTACACCAGTGTACCAATAAACTATGTCAGAATCTAAGGGTTTTAAGGGATCACAAATTGATAGGAGTCAACAGTATAATACTGTTCCAAAGAAAAACCCAGTAGCAATTGGGATGTATAAACAGGAGTGCTATATGCAAATCACAAGCAATGTTTCCACACTTTACAGTTATGGTAAGGCCTCATCTGTAGTATTGTATTCCATTTTGGACACTGCTCTTCAAAAAAGGAATGGGCAAATTGTAAAAGGTGCAGAGGAAGGCAACAAAAATCATCTGAGGTTTAGAGAATGTGACATATGAAAAAAGACTGGGATTATTGAATCTCAAAAAGAGAAGATAGAGGAAGAATTTGATAATCAAGTAAAAAAGACAATTTTTGTGGAAACACTTCTGTCTTTCTACAAGGGACAGGGTAAGAAGAAATGGGCACAAGGGTTATTAAGGTTGGATATTAGGAAGAAGTGCCTATTTGTCAGAGTGGTTAAGTACTAGAATGGGTTACCTAAAGTGCAGACAGAAGTGATAATTTTTGCCTGATCTGGCCCCTGAAAGCTCTCTACAGCCATGACCAAACAAAAGTTCATAACTGAAGAGCACTTTAAAAGGGTATCCTTATTAACTTGTGTCTGTGCACAGGGCTGGGCTGACTGCAGCTCAGCCCTGCTCTGTCTTCAGAATGGGATTGGGGAAAGGGAGCGGAGGGAGTAGGTCTGGGGGTTTTTTCAGCTGGTGTTGGACAGTGGGATGGATGGATTGGAGCTCTCCCACCTTGGCAGAGGGCTCCAATTCACCCATCCCACCCTCCAGCACCAGCTGGGGAACCACCAGAACAAGTTCCCTCCCCTCCCTTTCCCCACTTCCATTCTGAAGATAGCACTGGGTTTGGGATGGAGAGGGGCATTGCTGTGGGGAGAGCTGCTGCGAGCCTGCAGCCACTTTAAACAACAGCTGGATTCCCCTACCCCTGGGACCTAACAGTGAACTTCTGTTGGATCTGGAGGATCATTGTAACTCATGGCACTCCCTGAAATGACCGCATGGAGCTACTCTTCTGTCTGTGCCTCTAGAGAGACTGCAGAATCTCTGTTGCTGGAAGTTTTTAGCACAGGTCAGACAAACATATGTCAAGGACAGTTTATGTAGGGATGATTCTACTTTGGAAAAAAAAAAAGCCAACAGTGTTGAACTAGATGATCTTCTGAAGCCCTAGACCTAGAAGATAATCTTCCAGTCCTATTTTTCTATGATTAGAAAAGAATGATACAAAATGCCTAAACATTACATTTTGAATGAAAAACCATGAAATAATACTTAGAGCAGATTAGACTGCACCTTTGCCTTCTCTTCAGTTTTGTTGTGCCACACTAGTGCTGTAAAGGGCACTTAAAGCTGCCTAATGGCAGCTGCTGTGGATTCCCTTACTATCAAGGATTCCTGGACCATCACAGTGCTGGTAGCCCTCTGTGTTGGCACTGGATTTAACCCAGATACTTTTTTCCAGGCAGACTCAAACCTTGGAGCAACCACAACTTCTCTATTCGATAATAGGCAAATTTTATTGATATACACTGATAGTAGATAAGAATAATGCAGGGAAGACAAACAAAATAACCCCCATGATTCTATATCTACCAGTCCTAGGGCTGTCACCAAGGGAAGGTATGTCTGGTCAGTAGGCGAATTTTACCTTGTGGTTTTTTCTTGAATGTCAGATGTTAGAAGCCTGGAGGTCGAGGGCCAAGGCCCATCCTCCCCTACTGGTACCCTTTGGGGATACTTTGCTGCTTTTAAAACCCTCCTTTTCTATTCTTTCTCTCCTCTGATGATTCTCCATCTCCAGATACTATTGATTGGTTTGTTATGGCCATCATACTGTCCATGTTCTGTCCTGTCAGCATATTCCTTTGGTTCCCAAACCTATCACATGTACAGATCTTAATTTGGTCATTTACAGGTGTCTTAATTTGATCTGTCCATCAAAACCAGAAATCCCAAGGGCTCTGCAGCTGGTCACTGTGACCTGGTCACCACAACAAAGTCTCTTATCTGATATTTTGGGGGTTTCAGGGAACACTGTAGTACAAATCTTCTATTTTCCAGCATGTCTGTCTGCTGGCTTTAGACACAGTGGGCCTTGAAGGAAACTTTGTCACAAATAGGCTCTTTGAAACAAATTAACCCTTGCCATTGCCTTGGACCATTGTTCTAATGTATATCTACTCTACCAGAAACCAATTCCTAAAAGCAAACCTCTAAATATCATTTTTCTAGCCATCACACTGCTAGTTGTTTCTGCTTCATTGCTCTCATACAGAGGACAGGCTGGATCCCAGGGCAGGGTGGGGATGGAGCGTAATATGGTCTATGCTCACCCCAGCATAATATGCTCGGGAAGTCCGAGATAGCAGAATAGCTCCTGGGGGAAGTACTATGTGCCAGTACAAATTAATGAGAGTGAGACAAAACTCAGTTTATTCTGGGGGGAGGGGAAAGATGTAACAAAGTTGCCTACAGTTCTGCTTCCTTCACAGCTCTGCTCTGGCCTACCTGGGCTCTAGCCTATAACTATCTTCTATAGATAGAAAGTACTGAAAGTATAATGAGGAAAATTTATTCCTTATTCCTCCTGGGACCCAATTCAGCAGAGCATTTTAACATGTGATTAACATTAAGTTTGTGCAAATACATAAGTCTCACTGAAGTTAAGCACATGAAGTTGACTTTAATGGGACCCAAGTAGGTGTTTAAAGTTAAGCATTAGGCCCATGTGAAGTGGCAAGTATTCACTTTTGATTCGGTCAATTCAGAAGACAGTGATTCAACTCGGAGATTTGAATCACTGCCTCTATTTGATTCATCTGAATCAGATCTTAAAGATTTGGGGCCACTTGGGCGCTGCTTTGGCACCGTTTCAGAGATTTGGCCACAGACTAAACAGGCAACTGACAGCTGCGTCCAGCTGGTAAGTCTGTTGGGGTTGGGGGAGGGGGGAGGGAAGGGGAATGTGGGAGGGAGGGATTGGGTCTGGGATAAGCTGCCCAGCCAGAGCGGGGAGGGGGGGTGGTGTTACTCGGGGAGAGGGGTGGAGGGAGCACAGGATGAGGATGCAGCAGTGCTGGGAGTGGGGCTCTGCTCTACTGCCACTTGCCTTCTGCCCAGAGCAAGCCGTGCCTGCATCATGCCCCCCCAACCTGTGCCAGCTGGGCAAATGATGGCAGCACCCACCCTCCCATGCCACCTGGAAAGTGCTGTTAGGGCAGAGCCCCTGCTTTCAGAGATGCTGCACCCTCATCAGTGCTGGGAGTGGGGACTCTGCCTTGCTGCTGCTTGCCAGCTGGCATGGCAAGGTGGGCACTGCTGCCGCCTGCCAGCCAGCACAGGGGGGGCAGGCACTGCCGCCACTTGCCAACCAGTGTGGGGTGCAGGTACAGCAGTGGTGGGAGTGGGGGCTATGTCCTGCTGCCGCTTGCCCCCTTCCATCCAGAGTGAGCCATGCCCACATCTTGCCCTCCCTGCCCCAGCTGAGCAAGTGGCTGCTGGGCATAGCCCCCACTCTCAGCACTGCTGTGCCTGCATCCCGCACCCCCCTGCCCCCCTCCCCAAGTCTTGCACCCCCCACCTCAGCTGGGAAGCTTGTCCCAGCCCCAGCCCCAATCCCTCCCTCTCCCATCCCTCCCTCTCCCATGCCCCTTCCCTCCCCACAACCCCAACCCCAGCAGACTTACCAGCTGGAGGCAGTTGTGTCAGCTGCTTGTTTAGTCTATGGCTGAATCTCCAAATCAGCTAAATCTTTTCTAAATCTTTTCCAAATTGATTCAGAGCTTTTAATTGGTCTCCTGATACAATTTGGTTTTGGAGATTCAGTCCCCGAATTGAGATGACTCTCCTCCCAATTGAATTGGCTACCAAAGCTTCACACAGCCCTATTAAGCAAGTACTTTATAGCAGACCTATAGATCCATTCCTGAACCTTTGGGCTAGGTACAGACATTCAAAAAGCCTGAAGCAAAATTGATCTAAGTGATGTGGTTTTCTGCAAGTGGCATAGTTTAGATTGGTAGTGAATAGAACACACATTCACCTTTTGGTGGGGGTGGGCAAATCTTACACCGGGTTCTGCCATTTTTAAACCAGTCTATGGGTGCTGAACTTCTGTTCTAAGTACAGATTGACTTTATACTTAGGGACATACCCAAATCATGATTGTGCAGATTTCACAGAAATTGTGGACTTGGGTGATCTCCATGAAATCCATGGGGAAAAAAACATACTAAAAATATAGTGCTGGCTCCCCAGTGGGAGCCAGGAGTACTCCTGGCTGTGCAGTCTGGCGTGAAAGGGACTGCCAGCATGAAAGTGAGCAGGCAAGATGGCTGCCACCCCTGCTCCTCATCACTAATTGGCTGAGAGGACTGCCTGTCATGCAGCTCTGTTCCTCTGCACCAATCATCAGCAAGGGGTGGGGCCACATGACAGACAACCCTCTCAGCTAATCAGCAGCAAGGGGTAGGGGTGTATGATGGACAGCCCTCTCCACCAATCACCAACAAGGGGTGGAGCCACCCAGATCCCGTGGCCAATCAGAGGCATGGGGGGGCACCACAATAAGCCCTCTGTAACGGGGAACCCTAGCCCTGTTACCAGAATGCAGGCCAGTCCCTTTAAGACTAGAACTTTCCATGCACAGCATGCTGGCAAGGCAGGGGTTAAAAGCTGAGCCTGTCTGGCTAGTCAGGTGACTGGAAGGGGGCAGGCCAGAACTATAAATACCCTGGGCTCAGCAGTAGTAGCTGAAGGGGAGGAGGTTGTGTTTAAGAATTCCATAGAGAGGTTTAGATGCCTGTCTGCCTGCTGTGAGAGGGGAGCTCCTGAGGCCTCTCAGAGAAGTGGAGGTATCCCCACAAGTTGGAGCATAACAGACAGTGGGAAGCAGAAGCACAGAGCCATGGAAAAATGTAAACAGCCCTGTGGCCTTCTTTAATTTTAATTTTTTTTTTTTTTGTGATTACAGCCAGTGGACTTACTGTTTATATTTTTGCTGGATAACTGGTGGTTTGTGGATGAGGCTGTAGGGGAGGAAAAGACCTCATTCACTTTTGTTGAATTAGTGCCTTGGGTGCAGTCATAAAAGGCCAAGGGGCCTAGTGCACTAGCGTGTGCAGCTGTATAGGGCCAGCATCTCAGTGCTGGGTGCAGGACTTTTAAGCCGGGCCCCAGTGGGGGAATCTTGGCTAGTAGCCAGAGCTAAAAGAAAGGGTGACCTTGGGCAGTAGGAGGTCTGGGCCACTGTCCAGTTTGGAACTTGCAGCCTTCTGGCTCTAGTACCTAGGCCTCTGGGCCGGAGAGCCTGGGCTCCATACTGGAAGCAAAAGGAGGGACATGAGCCCGAAGAGGATTAAGGAGCTGGAGCCTCTGAGTCAAACCCTATCTGGTGGGTTTAGACTGGTAGGCCTAGCTAAGGAAAGATGGGGAGAGGTAGGGGCAAGGCCTGTGGTGGCTGAGAACCCCAACACAGAAGTTCAATAGGCAGTCTCCCATTTGTAAGAACATCTAAATAAGATTTACATCAAGACGTGGCAGGAAAGTAAAAGTGGGCTACGAGATGAAAGATAGAAGGGAAACATTAAGGGACTTCAAGGGCGCCCCTCATCGGCTGCAGATAACAAATAAGAAAAGGAAAAAAATGCTGTTGGGGCGGACAACCTGTTACACCCTCAAAAATAGCAGCCAGTCCTGTGATCTGCTTGCAGAATTGCTGACTCCCTCCTCGAGTTGAGTAGACCCCTATTAATATCAGTAAAGTGTAATGTCTTTACCTAGCCTTGATGTCATTGAGAGTTGTATTAGTGATTTCAAAGACAAAGAGATCAGGCCCATCATGAATAATGTGGGTTGTTCTTCATGTTTATGTGTATCAGTGAAGTTCAATATACCAGAAATTTCTGTATTAAACTTTCACAGCACTTTGGCTCACAGCCAACTTAAATATGAGCGATCAGTTGCATAATTTTCTTTCAAAGAAGCCCAAAAGCTAACACTTAGGATAAGTATCATTCTCCAAAACAGTATTTTGTTATTTAGTATAGACTACAGGAGACAGTTAAATTTTTGTATATTTAGATCTCCTATTAATGATAGGACAGTGGCATCTTTGGTAATCTGCATAGATTAGTACACTGAGTATCTACATAGTCAATTGAAAGTATTGTTCGAATAGTATGAAATTATATAACACAGTGTAATCATTTAGCAAATTTCAAACCAGTGACAAAAGATGACAGATATACAATAGTAATTGCTTAGGTTAGAACAATTGCTCTGTATCAGAGGCAATAGCCATTGCCTCACCACCTGATATTCTCCTGCCTAATTATTAGGATAATGTCTTTTCATAGAAGAAATTAATCCCATTAAAACATGCATAAAGATGGTTTTAAATATCATAGCACATATAAGCTTGCTAGCTTGGTAATTTTTATTCAAGAGGATTTATAATCAACTTTTTCCTCGCTATACTTTATTTATATAAAGCCCTTTGCACTGGAGCCTGTTTCATATAAACCCCAATATAGATGCACATAATCTGGCACTCACTGCACAGTCTGTATTTATATGTACTGTAATTTTGCTATTTTACATTATAGTTTATGTGTTGATGAAAAGGCCCCAAATGGAGACTTTTTACCCCTAATCCTTCAATTTCCTGAGGGTGACATATGTATTTATTTATTTTCCTGATCAGTAAGAATCATTGAACTATCAGACATGAAGAGAGGAAAGTTTGTGTAACTCAGATAAATGACATTCACCGAAGACTGGCTACCAAATATATGAATGAAAAACACATGTATGATTAATTCATTGTTACAAATAATCAAATATCTACCTATACTGCTGGGTAATTTTTCAGTATCTTCACGGCAGTTTCAGTTCTGACAATAAATAATACAATTTATAGACCAGAGGTTTTTTTCACTTTGCAAACAAGGATTCATCCTACTTCCTTGGGAGTCATGTGTACTGTCTTCCATCGGAGTAATATGGAGGCCTAAATTTCAGGACAAAACCTGTTTATTTCCATGGAGAAATGGAAATCCACTGAAAAGTGGATAGACAGAAAGAGAAAAATAGACACCCTGAGTATCTTTCTAGATACCTTATTTAATTGTCTGAATTGTAATTGTTTTTTAATAAGTTGCGTTAGCTTTTCAGAGGGCAACAGCCCCTCTTAATATTACTTTAATGCAGCAGTGAGTGATTGTTCCACTGCTGCTTTCTTAATATAAATGGGGGGGCAGTTATCATATAATATGAAATGCTTTAACTGTAAATTGTATTACATGTTTAAATGTACTATTAATGATATGATAGGACAGTGATAACTTTGGTAATCTGTGTACACACACACACACACACACACACACACACATATATATATCTATATGTCTATAGATATATATTTCACACATGTAATTTAAAACATATACAACTAAATCATAAACCATTATAGCCTGCTGTGACTCTCATATAGTTGTGTATACCATTTAAAAATCCTTGAAGCCCAATAACCAGCATCATTCTAGGAGTGCTAGTACCAGCATGAAAAGAATCTTCAGATTTGGGCTCCATCTGTGGTATTGCCTATATCCTTCATGATTGTACAGAACAGGACATCTCAGGCTCTGTTCTCATTTTTCTTAATCTCAGATGGTGTTGAGGTTTAGGTCTAGCATTTCTGACCTCATGCTGTATACCATTAGATCCTTTGCACTGAATCCCATAATATACAGCAATTTCATCTCTGTAGCTCCAGTAAGTTTTTGTGCTGGAAGCTGCCTAGGCTGTTTCTGTTGCCCATCCATCTAAAACTGCTCTCTCCAACTGCTTTAAACCTGGATTATTTTGTGTGTGTTTTTTTTTTTATCTGATCTTGTCAATTTTGTTTTGGAAATGGACAGAACTCGATTTCTGTCTCCTGTTGCAGCTCATTGCTTCCACAATCAGAGACACTCCTAGAAACCCAGCTGCCATAAGCCTTTAACACGATTGCATTTAACATGGATTTTTGAAAATGGAATTTTTTTTCTGAGTCTAATCACTGGTTTGCACAATGGCCCCAGTAGTTAACTGTCTGATTCAGCCCATAAACTGATCACGTCTTTTACAAGCAAAACTAATTGCCCCCAATAGGTCCTAGTGAGCACTATCTACATGGCCTCTGTACTGCATCCAGAACTATTGATATGAAGTATACCCTGTTCACTTGCTCTTTCTCCATGAATACCAACTCAAGTAAATGAAACAATGAACTGCCTTTGAGCATACTTGCGTATACCTTCAGAGTCCCTTTGTCTTAGGTGGCTACATTGCCTCATCTGCTGGAATTAGCAAGCATGTAATGGGTGGGCAGGATCTTCTTCCGACAGCATGACTGCACGGCTATGTATGGCACAGGGGCAATGTAGCCAAATGTGTACAATGACCACATAGAGAGCAAATGTAGTCTTATGTGTATGAACCTGGACTGGCCTCAGAAGGTCTAGACTCAACCCCAGATCTCCTACAATCTCCCTGTTGTCACAACCCAAAGTTGTGATTTGTTGTTTGTGTATGCTTCGGCAATGCTAAATTATGTTCCCGCCTAAATTACAGTTTCTTTGCATGGTGGAGTTCTCTGCTGTGGAGGAGAACCCCGGGTGCAAAAGGCTTTCCCACCGTTTTGTAGCTTCTTTGCAGGGTGCATTTCTTTGTTGCATACTAGTGATGCACGTTGCAAAGGAGTTCCCGCCATTTGTATTCAGATTCGTGCCATATTATTGGCCGGTTCTGAATGTAGGCACACGTGGCGGCTAGCTATTGGCTTGCTAGCCGTACAAAAGGCTTGGGTAGTTTCCGCCCAAGTCGGAGAGAGAGGAAAACTGGAGGACTTTACTAACCCCAGGAGGAGGAGACTTCGCACTGTGTGAAGATCTCTAAGCGATGTGGACCCTTGAGGACCCAACGCGCCTTTCTTAAGCAGGCAATAGAGGCTTAATAACCGAACCCACAGAGCTTTAACAACTCCGGAGGGGGGAACAAAAGAACGAACCGCCTCTAGCCTCTCCCCGTCACCGAGCGCAATCCTCGACGTATCCCTTTCCTGTAAACCCAATTTTCGAACCCATGGAGCTTAACAACTCCAGGGGACCAGGGAACCGAACCCAATTTTCGAACCCACGAAGCTTAAACAACTCCGGGGCCTGGGAACTGGACGGCCCACGGAGCTTCGACAACTCCGTGGGAAAGAATTGCAGAACCCACAGAGCCTAAACAACTCCATGGGAAAGAACTTGTCGTAATCCTCCAACGAGGATTTAAGCTGAGCTGCACCTGGAAAGCTGTCCAGCCTACACCACTACCATCTTTGGGTGTAAGTAAATAATCTTTTAATCAACCACTACACGTTTGTGACTAATTCTAGCTCGCCACCGGTTTTCCCTGACCCCGCGTGCGCAAAGACAGGCCACGGATCGCCCCCCCCAACTCGCACTTGGCGGCAGGATTGGGGCCCGGCCTGCACACCTGTATCATTGCAGACAAGTCACTTTATATTTCTGTGCTTCAATTCATCATCTGTAAAATGGTACCTCTTTCCTAACAGCCTTTATCATAATGTCTTTTTAAGTTTTAAACTCTTTGGTCCAGTCACAGTTTCCTTTTATGTGCCACTGCCATATGTGTTAGAAGGGCCCTGGTCTTGGTTGGAGTATCTAGGTACCACCATAATATAGACATAACTTTTTAAGCAGCAAGCTGAATAGAGCATTTAATTGCGGACACTTACGGATGAATTTGCTTAGCTATGTTAATATGTCCATGGCTATCTCTAAATCTTCTTGGTTTCAGAATTCTTTCATTTATACAACCAGACCATCTTTCATGAATCTAATCAAATCCTTTTGTGATTGAATACGTGACCTGAAATACTATCATATTCAGTCCAATTTGGCATTTTGCCTTATTCGATTTTAAGATATTTATTTTTTATTGTGTATTGCATTTTGTTACACACTAACTGTGCTGTTGATCTTTGCCCTAAGCCAGCCAATCATCAAAAACTACTTCCATCCCCTTCAGCTTCTTAAAGACTTAGGACATGAGTTGCCTTGGTATCTTGGTATGGAAGCAATCTTAAAAAGAAGAACAGCAACTACCTTCTCCATTTCCATACTAGGGTTTCTTACAAGCAAAGGGAATCAGAAGGCTGCATCTCCTACTTTTATGCCCTCAAGTGTTTAGTTTACTTATGATACCATGCACTAATATTGCTCATTACATCCCAGAGTGTAAGGAGGAGACAGCAAGAAATTTATTTCTTGACTACAGTCAAATAACTTGGGTCAGAGCTGCAAAAAAAAGTCTATTGCTGTCCTTTTCCCCCTAACTTCCAAGGATACTTTTATGCTCTTGATGTTGGTACACTTTTAAAAGGTAGCCTGTGTTACATCTCTAGCTGGCTGAGTATTTATTTGGTTTGGGTGTAGAAAGAAAGTAACCAAACATTATTTATGAATTTCTTAATCTTAAATAGCTCATATATTTATTTGCATTCCTTTGAAATGTAGTAGGCTTACCAAGCCAGTTACAGAGCACCCCCTTTTAAAGCCTGGAATGTTCATTTAATGTTCCTCACCATTCTGAATCTTAATGAAATCATGACCTCTGAAACTTTGGAGGGGTTTTTCTTCCAGCATCTTTGCCAAGCCATTAAAGCGAGAAACTAGGAAGGTAAAAGAGAGAAATCGAAGGTGGAAAACAATGTAAGAATACATTTAGGTGACTGTTTTTCTTCAGCATCAGAGAAATTGATAGACATCACTGGATTGATTTCAGCTCTCCTTTAGTGCTGCTGCAAGCTTGCCTACCAGGAGGGTTTTCCCATACTCTTACCTCTCTCTCTTTTTTTTTTTTTTAAATGATGCTCAGTTACTATTTATATGATATCATCTGCCAGGTTCTTTGAAATTTCTGCTTTGCATTAAAGACAAAGAATTCCTCTCAATTAATGTGCTTTGAGGGTTTCCTGCCACAGGAACATAATTAACTCTTTGCTGGCCTAACTAATTTCTGCATTTTAAAAAGTAGCCTGATAATGACAAAAGTGGAGCACTCAATCCACAGGGTAGCCATTAACTGCACTCAGTTATTGTGCAGTCTCAATTCAGACCACAATTACTGTCAGAGAATTGCACTGGAAGCTACTTCTTGTACGCAAACAAGAATACTATTCATTAAAGACCACTTTCAATAAAATACAATCTTTATTTTTAATGAATATTTGAGGAAGAAAATACAATCTGGGGTTCAGAAACCTGCAATATGGTTATTATTCTTTTAATAACAGACTTTCTCATGTACATTTACTGACAGATGTAGTAGAAGGCAGCAGAAATGAGATGGTGGTGTAAGAGCTTTGATTCAGAAGAAATGAAAAGCAGAGCTCACAGAAAACTAAGTCAATGTTAAATAAGGCTTTCCTAGAACCACCTACACCAGACACAGCTTTTATTCCTTTGGGTTTTATTGATGTCCCTAGGCTAGTATACTCTACTTAAACCTTTCATGCCCAGTTAAATATAGGAACACAGGAAATCAGAGACTGAAGAAGACCAGGTGACTCCTGTAGGTTTGTTGCCTCTCGTTGAGTTACTACATACAACTGCACAATATTTCAAAATATACAAGTCCTTTCATTTATAATATATATGGATGCTTTATAACATGAATGATAACAGAAGAAGCTTTCCTTTCCCATTTCAAGCCAGAAAAAAGCCCCTTGGTTTAGCTATTAAAAATCTATATTATTTCCTATGAACCATGAACATTGCCTTAAGGCTGAAAGGTCAAAGTTAAAAATGGTATAGTATGTGTGTGTGTGTGTGTGTATATATATATATATATATATTTGTAAAGTTGTGTAGCTGGCCTATTTGTTCCATACAACATGGACTTGTATTTCTGGACCTGCTTGTAATGTTTGGTAAACATTATGTTTTCAGACTGATCCTTTTAGTTGTTTGCTATCCAGAAAGAGTGGGGGAAAGACTGAAAGAAGGTTGTACAGGAGAACCTGTTTATTGTCTACTGATTGATAACGCAGAGAACTCAGCTGTGGAGTAAAGAGGTTGTGTTGTTGTGTAAACCAGGGAATGTTGCTGGAACTGAATTGCTACAGAGTAAAAACTGAGACTGTGCTAGTTTACATAAAAATTTAAGAAAATGTAAAAAGCTCTTGTTACTACTTTAAATTATGATTTTTTTTGAATAGTAGAGCTTTAATAGGGAGAAATGAAAGATACAAAGAGGGGTGTCATGTTCCCCTGGTCAGCCTATCTCTCCCCACCCATTTTTCAACTAACATATGATCTGATCAGTTCAGAAACAGAATAGCAACAATCAGAATGGCGATTATCATTTGATTTCATTGGTCATGAATACAGGAGCCCCTTTACTGTTAATATATTACAATGTGCTTTAGTGAATACAGAATGGATACTTGATGACAAAAATGAGAGGAAATATAGGGTCCTGAATAAATGGTTTCTCCTTTAAGTGTTAGATATCACATTGCACATAGCATATGACATATTTTTCTTCTTTTTCTAATTTTCTTTTTTTAAACATGGTGTGTGCCTGAATGATTCACTAATTGAATGTTTGTAAAAGTGTGTATGTGTGAAGTTTGAACGTTTTGTGAATGCAAGTGTTTCATTGCTTGCCTCTTGCTGGCAGAAAGAAAAATCTTCACAACAGAACAGACTCTGCTTATGTGTGCCACTCATGCATGGAGTGAAATGTGTTAACCTTTAAACAATTTAGAAGTTGGTGCAGTTAATAGGTAGGACAGATAGTTACAAAGTCCTGATTAACTACACACTACGTAGACATGTGAAAACTTGTACATAGTGAAGGGAAGAGACAGCGGCTATTATTTACCATGGTAGAGCACAGGTAGAGGTCTGCAATTGTTGGAATTCTGAACAGCAACATTGCCCTCTTTTGGTAAAACAGTGTACAGTGTGTTTACCTCACTCTAGCAGGTACAAGGCTCTTTTTCTCCCCTAAGAACGTAGACATTGTTATATAACAAGATAAAAAATTAAAAGAGGGGTCAGCATGAGGAAGAAAAGAAGCCACACTTAATATTTTCTTCAACAATAAGGGGCCTTGACTGGAAAAAACCCTGTAAGAAAGACTGAGAAGTACAGTATCAAGGACTGAAATCGCTATACAAATGATTGTATTTCTGCTTCAGAGCTTAACCCTGAGTTTGCCTTTGTATATTAAGTCAGTCTTGTAAGTTTGCTGCCCCAGAACTTTGTTAGTTTTTTCCAGGCATGAAGAAGAATAAAGAGGAATGAATGTGACTGGAGCGTGGTTGCCTCTGCCTGTGCACATTTTCATATAGAGAATCACCTGAGAGTGTTCAGACCTCGCACCCTAGGAGTGGATAAGGACCTGGAGGGAAGTTAGCATATAGATAAGTGCAAGGATGAAATGGACATTTTATATACTTTATTGCATTTATTTATTTATTTGTGTTTATCCAAACTGCTACTCTAGGAAGTTCTTGCTGGAGAAGCAGTAGTTTCATTTGCTGAAGAGGCAGTATTTTCAAGGTTAACTCCCTTTCATTTGCCTTTTGCTGCTGGATAATCTTTCACCAGATGGACCTAGTAGGATCAAAGGCAGTAAGATGGTTTAGAAGGCCTTATTTCTCTGTGGGCCTTTAGTTACAGCTCTACATTAGCAGTAAACAGAGCTGCACTGCTGGGGAAGTTGCAGGAGCCATTCTGTGTTATGGCACTATAAAGCCTCCTAGAGTATGCTGGTCACTACGGGTGCATCTACACAAGATGTGTTAACGCATATTAGCCTAATTTAGTGCACATTACGGGCATGTGTCTACACATGCGTGCCCTTAATGCACATTAAAAATGGCAAAATTAGACTAATCACAACTAAATTTGATACCTGCAAATGTAGGTATCAAACTTAGGTGCAGTTAGTTAAAGTGCATTAATGTATGTATAGACGCAACATGGCACTAACTTTAGTGCCGGGTCTGCCCAGCCACTAGGGGCACATGGCAGGGCTGTAGGGCCTTGACACTAACTTTAGTGCCAAGTCCCTGCACATGTAAATACCTGCCAAAAATCTCTTAATGCGCATTAGCTTAATGCACATTAAATTTAGTCACACTTAAATGAATATTTAGATGTGCCCTATGAGAATGAAGAACAGGGTATTTTTTTACCTTCCTTTAAGAGGTGCAAGCCTACCTCTCCCCTTTCTTTTATGTGGCAGGCTGGCTGCCCTCCCTGCTAACTTTTTAGTACACTGTTCCCAGTGAAAACAACTCAGTAGCAGCCCTGGTCTCTGAAGCAGCAATTCTAGGCAGCCCTTTTAACATACTCAAGGTAGAAGAGGATTCCTACCTCCTCCTTCCAAATGGCCACGTAATAACTTGCTATAATCTAGACCTTCCTTAGGAAGCATGCGTGTATTTTCTTTCCCTTTAACCACTTCTGGCATGTAACACAGCCAAACAGAATGTTTTCAATCAGGCTTAAAACAGAAGAGAACCATGAGTTTTAAGGCTCTGCTGTGAAATACAAATTTCCCAAGCTTGGAGTCTTCAGATTCAGGATTTAGGTTGAGGAAGAAGCAACTATTACACCTGGATATAGATCTATACTCATCTTCCCCAAATTTAAGGGTCACTCCTATCCAGGAATTTGGGCCTGTCTCTTTCTGGATATACAATGGGTTTGGGATTTCATTACAAGTAAAAATAAAAGCTCACATCTGAAAAATGTCATGAGAAAATAATGGCCAATTTGCTGTGGTTCTGTGATCAGTTGTCTCATGGCTATTTTGATTTTTAGGATTTCAGTTTGTACACAATGACCACATCTACACATGCACTTTATGGCAGAGTAGGCTAATTAGCTGCAGAGTAAAGCATTGCTGTCTACATGTAAGATGGTATTAGGCTGCAGTAAACTAATTTACAGTAGCATTAAATTGTACTGTCAGGGACAGTACTATCTTATGTAGGAACAATTTACTGTGATTAAATGCATGTATCAGCTCCCTGTCCAGGGGCAGCTAGCAGTGAGTGAGCCCCTGGCTGGATGCTGTTAGCTGCCTCACCGGCAGATTGGGGCAGGGGACTGGGACCTGACCCTTCCACACAGCTCTTTCCAAGCCCTGTGCCTCAATCACCCAAACCAGCACAGTCCCAGCCAGCTCTAGGCTGCATGCAAAGACTTCCCCTCACAGTCTAGGACAGGCCAGGAATGGTCCTGGTCTGGGGCAGGTCACAGCCAGCTTCGGGCAGGGCAAGAAATTCTCCCTGTGCAGAGCTCCCGGCCCTAGCTCTGCAATCATGGAGTGGGGACAGGGAGATTGTTCCCTGCCCCTGCTTCACAATCATGGAGTGGGGGCAGAGAGCAATTTCCTAGCTTCTGCTTTGCAATCACAGAGCAGGGGCTGGGAGCTCCTTGCTACTGGGGCAGGGGGAGAGTGTCCTCACCTGGGCTCCCATGGCAGAGCCCATGCCAGCAGCAGGCAGTTCCTGGGGGCAGGGAGCAATCTCCCGCCCCCTGCTGCCTGGCTGACTGGGAGCAAATTTGCTCCCAGTCAGCCACCTACACTATATAGTGGTTACTCAGCAGTTAATTTGCTACTTGCATTTTCAGGTAGCAAATTAACTGCTGAGTAAAGCAAATTACTGTTCAGTAAGGGTCTGCAAGTGTAGATGCAGATGCTTACGATACAATACTTTGCTCTACTGCACAGTATTTTTGCTGTACTGTACTTTAGTGTCTTGTGTAGACATGCCCATTGGCCATGTCTACATGAGATGCTGACTGTGCAATAGTTCATTACTACTGCACAGTAGTAATGAGCTACTGTACAGTCAGTGTCACCTAAAAGCTATTCAGTGACACTACTGTGTAGTAACTCTGGTTACTGCACAGTCATTTAGTATACACAAGTACAAAATGACTGCGTAGCGTAGTAACAACTGTGCAGTCAGCACCTCACGTGGATATGGCCAGTAAGCAGCATACCCAGGTAATTTGTTTTCCACTCCTCCACTCGGACTTTGGTTTCAAGTGAAGAAATCCAATCACTCAGTGGGCACATCTGACTTTTTTAAAGTCTTCAGAGACAATTGTGCTGTGCCTGTCACTAGCACAAATGCAGCCATAATATGACTTTCTAGTCAGCTTTGTTCCCTTAAACATTATTTTCATTTGATTCCCCTTTGATCCTAAGGAATTTGCTTACTATTTCCTGCCTGAGACTACATCCTTGTTCAAATTCCTCATGGCAGCAATATGCAAACCTTTTTTATGATAAAGAAGAGGTGGTTTCATATAGTCATATACATCCTCTCTGCAAATGTGTTTACTGACCTTCAGGACCATCCACATAATAATAATACTAATAATAATAATACAAATTATTTGGGCAGCAGTTCCTTTTGGGATCAGGAAAAAAAAGATAAGATAAACTGCTTTGGGGAAAAGCAAGGAAGCTCAGTGTCCTCTGCAATGAGCTTTTTTTGCACTGTAAGAAAATTCAGACACTTCAGACAACAAATCTAAACTGCAGAGATGATTATTGATAATATTTTATATTATGTTTTTGTTTAAAAGAAAAGCTATTTTGCCTAACGTTGGTGTAGTGAATTTTCATTCTTAGCAAAGGAATCCTTTAGAACTGATTCTGTCCATTCTTTTATTAAGAGTATAGCAAAAGCTATCATTTACAATCTTGTGGTGCTGCAACACTGCCAAGCTCAGCATAATTTACAAGAAAGATTTAGCTGATGAAGACTAGCCAAACCAATAATTATTGCCCAACACTTTTGAAAAATGTTGAGACCAAGCTTTGTAATGCTTATTTTTTGCTTTCCTGAGGTCCTGCAGGTCCCTTTAATTGATATCATTCCAACCAGAATAGCTGTTCTGGTCCCTAAGGGAAAAATGGTATTTCTGGCTTGGTTTTGGAGACCTGCAGTTGTTCAGATACTATTCTTCAATGAGACTTAGGTAAGCATTCAGACTTTGTGGTGTTTATTTGAATAAAATTCTAATCCTTCAGAAGGTTTTGGGGACAGAGAATCCAACTGTCACCATGGACAACCATTTTCGGATGAATCTTCATTAATGTCTTAAACTATTTGGGAAAGACTTGGTTCACAATTTCTTCATATCTGGAACAACCATCATACTGACCAAAGATAAATCAATTATGACCATAAATAGAAGGTCATCACTAGGGTTCAAACAGGGAATAAAAGCATCCCTATAATAATAAAAATTATAAGGTGGTCTCTTTTCTCGCTTAATTCAGAAAAATACTATTGTTATTAGCTATATCAAACTATATGTTACTTTTGTCATAATAAGATGGAAAGCTAGCTAAATTCAGAATTTAGTTCTGAGTAAACTTGGAGTTACTTACATGTGGTAACTTAAGCATGTGTGTGACTTGATCCCGCATTTCTCACAACTGTGGTCTAACCACTATGCTATAGAATAGGATTGGTGAGTTTGTCCAACTGAAGCCAGACCTCTGAGCAACAAGTATTTCAAGACCTATGGCACCAGGAGAACAAGAAAGAGAGAGTTGGCTTCTATGCATCATTGGTTACAGCACTACCTTGGGAAAGGCTGAGGCTTAAATTCTAGCTTCTATCAATTGGACTCTTTCTGCTTTTTAACCAGAAGTACCTAATGCTGTGATTTTTTAACCAGCCACAGTACCCTGGGGTACCTTGAGATCCTTTCATGGGTGCAACAGGCTGGCATGCAGTGTTAACACGGTTGGGTGTACAAACATGATTCACAAGGTAAACACAGGATATCCAAATAGATTTCCACTGAATTGTTAGCATTTTAGTAGGAATCTGGTGTGTGATGTTGCACACAGCCTATGTTACTACATCGTTCTGAACAGCATTCTGCGTTGTGTCCATTCGGCTCCTCTGTAACTTTCGATTGTTGGTTTCCTCCCTTTTAATTACTCAGGGAGCTTGCCTGAAAATGAAAACATAATTTTTAAGGGCGATCTGAAACCATTACTGTATTTACTCGCATACCACATGCAAGAATTTTTTATTTTATTTCGTGGATGGCTGTGTGATGGAATACAAGCATGGAGACACTGCTGCAAGATGGCTACCAGCTTCTCTCCAGGAACAAGCAGGAGGGGAAGAGTCTAGTGTTAATGCTTTCACAGCCACCCTCATATTGGCAACAGTTTTTGGCTGATCAACTAAATGAGCAGAAAAAACTGTTGCCCATTTGATGGCAGCTATGAAAGGGTTAACATTGGATTCCACCCCACCTGTCTGCTCTCCCAGAAAGAAGATTGCAGCCATTTTGCCGCTCAGCCTGTCCATGAAAAACCAAACTCTAGGCTATGACTCAGGACAAATCTCCCCCCCCCCCTTACATTCTGCCATCCAAAAACAAGGTGTGCAACTTATTTGGGGGTTTGTGGTCT
This sequence comes from Alligator mississippiensis, assembly GCF_030867095.1. Taxonomy (NCBI): domain Eukaryota; kingdom Metazoa; phylum Chordata; order Crocodylia; family Alligatoridae; genus Alligator; species Alligator mississippiensis. Next base: position 223,215,583 of record NC_081827.1, on the reverse strand, counting down.
GTGAGAAAATATGGTCATGGCCTAAATTCACTAGTGTCATTACAGAATAGTACACACTAGGTGCATCTACACGTGCAGTTAATGCACATGGATGAACTCTGGAGCTTATTGCCCCAGAGTTTATTGCTCCTGGGCACTGCATCCTCACATGCACCTGGGACTGTGGCATGAAGCCAAGTCAGAGCAGCCCTGTCTGGCAGAGGATTCGGGGGGTCAGCCTGCCAGCCCGGGGCTGCTTCCCCCAACTCAGCATGCTGCAGAAGGGCTGTCCGGGGCACGAGAGTATTTAACATGGGACTAGCCAGCAGGTGGCCCCCACACAGAAGCACCCTTGTGCCCCAGCCAGCCAAGGCAGAGTCCATACCTGTGCTGCTGTGGAGTTTTTTTACCCTGCAACAGGATAGTACTTATAAACACGAGTACTGTTCTGCTGTGGAGTAAATTAGTTTAATCCAGCTTAATAGGGGTGCACATGTAGATGCTGAAATATTTACTGCACAGATAATTAGTATACTGCGCAGTAAACATCTCATGGAGATGCACCCCTTATTTGCAGTTTCCTCAGGGGGAATCCATTCATTTTAATTTCCTATGAAATGGGTTGGAAGAGCCACTAAATTTCTGGTTATCCTAAGTATTTTGCCTTTTAGTTAGTTCCTTTTGCTTCTAAATGGCTGAGGGTGCCCTGGGCTATGTGGTGGTTGCAGGTGTCTTGCTGTATAGACTTTAAACTGCAAGTCCTGCACACTGGAAATCCAAAGATCTGAGAAACTATAAAGGCAAATAGAACATGTCTCAGAAGGCTGAGTATCAATCAAAGTGTATTTCACTTTAACCCAGCAATATGAGACTGCTACTTTCTCCAAAAGTAGTGTTCTCCCCCTAATATATTAAAATTAATTGACAGTTTGGAGGTTTGTCTAATCAGATTCTACAGAGCTCTGTAAAACAATGAGGGCGGGCTTCTGGGGCTGCAAGAAATACAGGCAACCACCCGTATGTCATGTATGTCAGAAGAGAAGCACCAAATGCTTGGTAAAAGGGGAAGATGGATTAATGAAGTATGGGAAGGGTAAAGCAAAGGCAAATTAGTGTAAGGTGTGGGAAGGAGAGAGAGAGGCTCATAGGTTAAAATCTCTTTAAAAAAAAAAGTGGAACAGTTTGAAGGAAATGGATAAAAAGAAAGAAGCTGAGAGAATGAGAAGGAAGGACATCATTAAATTACTGGGGAAACAAAGGGAGGACAAAAAGATTAGTTAGAATCAGAAAAAATACACTTTTAAATCAAGAGAGTAGGAGAAATCAAACCTAGAGTACAGGAAAAAGAGAGGCTAACTGGAATGAGAGAAAAGAAAAGGAGAAGGCAAAGGAAAACAAAGTGAGCTGTGAGAGCCTCTCTTTCCAGTGTGTAACACTATCAGTCTGTAGCTTGCACACAGAGGCCAACACCTGCAGGTGCACAGTCACCCCCTCAATTATTAAATACAATGAAAAGGGTTAAAGATATGTGAAAATTAGGAGTTCCACCTGCTGGAAGTGCTGGCTGTGGGCACAGTGAAAATGTAAAATTTTGTATGAAAAAGGAGAATAAATAGCTTGTTCTTTGTGTACATGCATATTGTCAGGAAGTTTTCACCGTTGCTGGAGACCGCAAAAAGTGCTGGACAATGAGGGACACAGGCTTAGGAGGCCAAAATATTATTCTATAGGTGAATGAGAGGCCCGTGGTTATGAACAGTCTGGTGTAGAAACTGTGCATTGCCAAAGGGTGAGGGTTTTTCTGATGTTTTTAAAAGCAGCTTAGCCAAACACTTGTCTAGGATGGTTTAGACAGGGGTGATCCTGCTTTGAGAAGGGGGTTGGACTACATGACCTCCTGATATCTCTTCCAGCCACACTTTCCTATGATTCTAACTCACCCCAGAAAGGCACAAATATGGGACAGCAGTGGGTGGAGGTGCCTGGCCAAGAACATTCCTTGCAAAGTATTAATGTGTGAATGCATTTGAGCATACACAGGGTGCATTTACGCAAGATGCTTTACTGCGCAGCAGACTAATTTGCTGTAAAGCGCCACCATCTACATGTACACAGAAACTAGGGTGTAGTAAACTATTTTACTGTGCCAGATAGTCCCATCAGATACAAGTGGTATCCAGCAGCGCAGTAAATTACTGTGCTTAAACTCGTATGTAGATGGTGACATTGGCGGCTTGTACATGCTATGGGGGGTTACTTTGGTTTAATTCTCCCTAAATTGAAGTGATGGGTTTTTAAAAGCTTTGCTTCAATTTAGAAAGAACTAAACAGACGTAAACCCCTGTGATGTGTACACAAGGGTTGGGCCCAGTCCTTACCTGCCTCTCCAGTGGTGGGAGGGGGGTGGGGGGCAAGCTGCCAGCTGGCGGAGTAGTACCTGAGACGTGGAGGACTGGTGTTTCCCTCCACAGCAGCGCCCCCCAGGTGGAACCCTCCTGCAGGCACCTGGCCTGGGCAGTCCCGGGGTGCACCACAGCAACGGAGGGAAGCACCGGGCCCCAGTGAAGCTCAGGCAGGCAGGCTCCAGAGAGAGAGGGAAAAAAAAAAAAGATCAGGATTGCTACTTTTTTTTTCTTCAGTGGAGCTTGGTTGTACAGGCTGCCGCTAGGCTGCCTGCACAGCCCCTGAGCTGCATGGGGCCCAGTGCTTCCCTCTCTGGCTGTTGCACCTTGTTAGGTAGCAAACTAAAACACCTCAGAGGTGTTTTATTTTGCTACATCCCAAAGTCATTTAAAGCGTAATAAGCCGCCGACAGCGTAAACAGCAATGCCATTAAAGCAGTGCAAAAGGGCATTTAAGCCTCTTTAAAGGCCAATTTTGTGGTGTGTACAAAGGCCCATCAGGTTTAGTTTACTTCAGCTGAAATTGAGCCAGAGTATATTCAGTCACATTAATTCAATAGACATGCCCACAGTGTACCAATGTCTCATTTACTGTCACCTTGAAATCACAGATGCATCTTCTCTTCTACATAGTCACCGAGAACGGGGAAAAAGAAGCTTGGCGCAAGATTTGCCATTCACAGAAAACAAAACCCCAGCACTTTTGTTACAGATTTCTTGGCCATGATACATAGCCAGTAGAAGTGTTGGAACAAGAATGGTACTTAAAGAACCGCAAGAGCAGAGGGAAGGGAAAACACAGTCAGAAAGGGGCTCCTGTGCCAAAAGCTTGGATTTGTATGCCTGTTATAACCATGTTATTCTCCTGTTATATAAACTCTGACATGCATCTATGGAATGATGTTCAGGAAGAAATGATCTACCAATAAAACCATTTCCCAGAAAGGGAGAAGGCCTTCATAGGAACATATGCCTGGAAAGGATCTTATAGGTCACTGAATCCAGTCTCCTGCTATCATATAATCCCTTCCATAAACTGATCAAGCCCCATCCAGAATAGTTTGACCATTTATGCTTCTTGACATGCATTGACTATGGCATGATATTGGCTTTGGTTGACACCCTGTTCCTCTTCGCAAAGCCTGGAGCAAATACAGTAAAATCTCTGTTATCTGGCATCCCTGGGGTAAGGGGATTGCCAGTTATGTAAACATTCCTGTTATCTAAAAACCCCACAGCAGGGGTTTGCAAATAACGTGGAGCAGAGGAAAGCAGGGGGAGGGGGTGGCCACACGCGGAGGTAGCACAGGGTGGTGGGCAGCAGCAGCGGCTGTACGTGGAGGGGGTGGGAGGTGTAGCAGCGACCACACATGGAACAGCAGCAGCACAGGGTGGTGGGTGGCAGAGGCTGCTGCCATGTGTGAGCTTTCCCCCACACACACCACTCCACGTCCAGCTGGCCAGACAGAAATTCTGGTTAATGGAATTTCCAGTTAGTTAAATGCTGGATAGCGGAGATTTTACTGTAAATAAAAAATTATACTGGTATGGGTTCTGGAGAATTAAATATTGGCCAGAGGGTAATTAAACAGACTTCAGTGGTAGCACATAACTCTGAGCAAGTTATAAGTGTGCCTGGGCATCTGATTAACTGCTCAGAAGTTTCACATGCAATGAGAGCATTGTGGAGATGCAGAAGGATTAGCAATGGTATGTAGAAACACTGTGCTCCTTATGATTCTGGTCATCGTTTTTTAAAGTTCTGGCATGATGTGAGAGAAGGGACAAAAAATAGTGCTATGAAACCATTTGTAGCGTACATTGAATAAGAACAAGTTGGAGGCTGAATTATTGGCAAGTGCACACTGCTCAGAGACAACTTTAAAAGAGAGAGAAGGAGGGAGGGAAAAAGAGAGAGATACAGAAAAGCATAGCAGGGCCATATCAGCTGGGTCATAATCAAAATATCCAGAACTATCTTATCTGCTTCCTAAAGATGGTAGGGCAGTGGGTGCACACAACTATGCCACATTTGTTCAGAACCAATACATGTGACTTAACCTCACATTCCCGCTGTCTTCAGAAGTGATTGGATCACAGAGGAGATATAATTCTCTGTGCCTTCAACTCCCTAACTTGAAGTATTGTTGGGTATTCATAATAAGCTTTCTGGAGATGCCAAGCTTACCCATCACTCACTAAGCTGGCTGTACTACTTCTGTCTGGGAAAATTGCATATAGAGAGCAGGGTTATGGTGCTCCCTAGCACATGATTAAGTTAACGGAAAATGTTCTCCTTCCAGTTCTGGAGCTAGTAAGTACAGAGCTAGCTCAGGTATTTTACACAGTGTTGCCTTGTACCTTTACAGCATCTATGGACAGAGTTTTGTGAAGGTATTTATGTGCTTGAAGATGCATATGGTGCCTGATGAGATTTCCAAAAAGCAATGGGAGTTGAGCGCTAAAACTTAGTTTAATAACCCCACCAGACACTTAGCTGCATCTCTAGATCCCTAAATACATTTTAAAAACTAGCCCTTAGGTTTGGAAATCCTGAGGAGAACAACACCTTCTAGTCTTTAATAATCTGAGCCCAACATTATTTTCAAAGTAATTTAGGCTCTTTTGAAAATGCTATCTGATCTTTTCTGTCAGGTTCAGTCAGATAAGCAAAGCTCTAATGAATCTACATATTTGCAAAACAACATCTCCCTTTGCGTGGCTGAAATCTTAGGTAGACTCAGAGCAGAATCCTGTTTCACTCACTAGTGCAGGTACAGGAAAGGTCCTAATGTAGATGACCAGGATCAGGAAGGTATCTTTCTTTGCTTATGTGATGCAGTTCTCCCAGACTATCAATGGACACAAGTACATAGCTCAGGTACCACCTGAGCCAAATCCTATTTTACCTTAGGGCACACAGCTCTACAACAGACAGTATGTAGATGCCTCCAGAGATGAGTCCTCACGTACACAGAAAGCAGGTGGCTTGACATTCATTGCAATGGAAAATTTTAACATGATAAGATGCACCTAAAGTCTCTGCTTGTATGGGTTTAAAAGCTCTTCTTGTCCTGGCAGCTGGATGTTTATGGGAGGTAGTATAAGAAAGCTAGCCACAAGTAAGCTCCACCTTTACCAATACCCCAGTAGTTAAAGCACTTAGGATATGGGACACCTGGGTTCTAGGCCACCATCAGCTTTGCAGGGTTTAAACCTGTACCTCCTATAGCCTAACACCCAAGCTATGGGGCAGACATGGCTATAAGCAGTAGGCCTGTGTGAAGCGGCTAGTATTCATTTCGGATTTGGCTGATTTGGGAGACAGTGATCTGCTTTCAGTGATTCGAATCACTGTCCTGAATCAATTCAGCTGAATCTGATTTGGACATTCATCCACCACTGAATTGGCTGAATCTATGAATCAAACAGGTCCCATCCACCATGCACTCTCGCAGCCCCACAATGGCTGCCTCGTGCAGCCCCAGCATCCCGGCTCTTTATATATATAAACAAACCCCGCACTCACCAGCTGATTCAGTGGCCACTGGGGCCTCTAGGGGCTTGTGACAGAGCCTCCCACACAGCACGGGGCAGTGGGGAACAGTAGGGATTGCCCCCTTACCTGGCAGGAGCCAGTGAGTGCAGGGCCTTTATTTATTTATTTAAAGAGTTGGGGCGCTGGGGCCAGGCGGGGCAGCCATTGACAGGGCTGGGAAAGTGATCAAAGGGTCACTCAGGGGGGCTGGGGGAGCAGGAAGGGGATGGGGCCTGGTGGGGGTCCCCCTCATGGTCCCTTCCTCCCTCCTGCAGCCCCCTCTCCCACCCCTTACTTACCGGCACGTAGCCTGGGTCCAGCTCCCTGCGGCGGTGAGCAGGGACTGCCCAAATCTCCAAATCTTTTCCAAATCAATTCAGACCTTTTTATTGGTCTCCCATTTTGATTCAGAGATTCGGCTACCAAATTGGGCCAAATCTCCAAATTGAATCAGCACTCAAAGCTTCGTACAGCCCTAATAAGCAGCTTTTCCCCTTACATTCTCTTGAAGCTGCTCATTGGGCAGCTAAGATGTAGTGAGTTCTTGCATCAGCAACAGAGCAAACAATGCACAGCCTGACTTCTTGGCTGAGGAAGGGAGGGTCCTGCCTTGTTTCAGCGAGCAGAAATCCTGCATTATAGATTCATAGATTCATAGATGTTAGGGTCGGAAGGGACCTCAATAGATCATCAAGTCCGACCCCCTGCATAAGCAGGAAAGAGTGCTGGGTCTAGATGACCCCAGCTAGATACTCGTCTAACCTCCTCTTGAAGACCCCCAGGGTAGGGGAGAGCACCACCTCCCTTGGGAGCCCGTTCCAGACCTTGGCCACTCGAACTGTGAAGAAGTTCTTCCTAATGTCCAATCTAAATCTGCTCTCTGCTAGCTTGTGGCCATTATTTCTTGTAACCCCCGGGGGCGCCTTGGTGAATAAATATTCACCAATTCCCTTCTGTGCCCCCGTGATGAACTTATAGGCAGCCACAAGGTCGCCTCTCAACCTTCTCTTGCGGAGGCTGAAAAGGTCCAGTTTCTCTAGTCCCTCCTCGTAGGGCTTGGTCTGCAGGCCCTTGACCATACGAGTTGCCCTTCTCTGTACCCTCTCCAGGTTATCCGCATCCTTCTTGAAGTGTGGCGCCCAGAATTGCACGCAGTACTCCAACTGCGGTCTGACCAACGCCCGATAGAGGGGAAGTATCACCTCCCTGGACCTATTCGTCATGCATCTGCTGATGCACGATAAAGTGCCATTGGCTTTTCTGATGGCTTCGTCACACTGCCGGCTCATGTTCATCTTGGAGTCCACTAGGACTCCAAGATCCCTTTCCACCTCTGTGCCACCCAGCAGGTCATTCCCTAGGCTGTAGGTGTGCTGGACATTTTTCCTCACTAGGTGCAGCACTTTGCATTTCTCCTTGTTGAACTGCATCCTGTTGTTTTCTGCCCACTTGTGCAACCTATCCAGGTCTGCCTGCAGCTGTTCCCTGCCCTCCGGCGTGTCCACTTCTCCCCATAGCTTTGTATCGTCTGCAAACTTGGACAGAGTACATTTGACTCCCTCGTCCAAGTCACTGATGAAGACATTAAAGAGTATCGGTCCAAGGACCGAGCCCTGCGGGACCCCACTGCCCACACCCTTCCAGGTCGAGACCGACCCATCTACCACGACTCTTTGGGTGCGACCCTCTAGCCAATTTGCCACCCACCGGACCGTGCAGTCATCCACATCACAGCCTCTTAACTTGTTCACCAGTATGGGGTGGGATACCGTATCGAAGGCCTTCCTGAAGTCTAAGTATACGACATCCACCCCTCCTCCTGTGTCCAGGCGTTTCGTAACCTGGTCATAGAAAGAGACTAGGTTGGTCAGGCACGATCTGCCTGCCACAAACCCATGCTGGTTTCCCCTCAGCATAATTTGCCCTGCCGGGCTCTCACAAATGTGAGCCTTGACAATTTTTTCAAAGACTTTACCAAGGATGGAGGTGAGACTGACCGGCCTATAATTGCCCGGGTCCTCCTTCCTCCCCTTTTTGAAAATGGGGACCACGTTAGCCCTTTTCCAGTCTTCTGGGATTTGGCCCGTGCGCCACAAACGTTCGAATATTCCCGCCAGTGGCTCTGCAATGATGTCGGCCAGTGCCTTCAGCACCCTCGGATGGAGCTCATCCGGGCCTGCTGACTTAAAGGCATCCAGTTCTTCCAAGTGATTCTGCACCACCTCAGGATCTACGTATGGAAGTCTGGCGCCTTGCTGCTGCCTCTCTACAACCCCAGTGAGAGACTTGTCATGTCCCTCGCTTAGGAACACTGAGGCAAAGAACTCGTTGAGGAGTTCAGCCTTGTCCCCCCTGTCTGTCACCAATTGTTTCTGCCCATTTAGCAGTGGTCCTATTCCTCCCTGGGCCTTCCTTTTACTCCCAATATATCTAAAAAACAATTTCTTGTTGTCCTTTACTTGGGTTGCCATCCTCAGCTCCATGGTAGCCTTGGCCCGCCTAACTGCCTCCCTACAAGCACGAGCAGAGGAGGTATATTCATCTTTAGTGATCTCACCCTGTTTCCACTTTTTATGTGCTCCCCTTTTGGCCCTTAGGCTGCTCTGGATTTCTCTGGTCAGCCAGGGAAGCCTCCTGGCCCCTTTCCCTCTTTTGCCTCGCTCGGGGATCGTCTTGCTTTGTGCCCAAAGGATCGTTTCCTTTAGGCACAGCCACCCTTCTTGGGCTCCCATCCCATCCCTGGCTCTCGGCTGCGGGGGCTGCCTGTCCCTTTTTCAGGATCTGGGGCCTGGGAGCATGGCGACCTCCCCTTGCGGGGTCTGCTCCCTTTTGGGGTCTCTGGTATGCCAGCTGGAGGAGCTCCAGGCCACAGTCCACAGACTGCGTGCCATCAGGGACTGCGAGCAGGAGATAGACTCCTACTGCCAGGCCCTTCTCCCCTGGGAGGCAGAGGGTAGATCACAGTCTCCCTCCAGGCCAGAGGAGGACTCTGGGACCTCCTGCTGTGTCCAGCCAGGGGCATGGACCAAGGTGGTCAAGGGCCCTAAGGCCCGCCGCACGAAGGCCCCTCCCCCGCCAGAACTGAGCAACAGGTACGCACCTCTTGCTGCCCCAGCAGAGCCTGCTGAGTTGCCGGCCCCCACAGGCAACATGGGCCTAACTACAACTCCTTCCCCTGCTCTCCCCAAGACAAAACGTAAGGTGTTTGTTGTGGGAGACTCCCTCCTGAGGGGGACGGAGGGGCCAATCTGCCACCCTGACCCCTTAGCCCGGCAAGTCTGCTGCTTCCCAGGGGCCCGCATCCGGGACATCGCGGAGAGGATCCCCAAGCTCCTCAAACCCACAGACCACTATCCCATGCTCCTTATTCATGTGGGCACCAATGACATGGCTCGGAGCACTCCCAGCCAGGTCATGAGGCGCTACAGGGATTTGGGAGTGGGGCTTAAGGGTCTGGGGGCACAGGTGGTGTTCTCGTCGATCCTCCCAGTCTCAGGCTATGGGCTGAGAAGGGACAGGAGGATCTATGTGGTCAACCAAAGACTGCGGCGCTGGTGTCGTCAGGAATGCTTTGGCTTTCATGACCACAGCCCGCTCTTTGGCGAGAGAGGCAGCGAGCTGCTGGGAAGAGATGGTCTCCACCTCTCTCCCCTAGGGAAGAGGCTCTTCTCAGCCAGACTGGCTGACCTGCTCCACCGGGCTTTAAACTAAGCCCGCTGGGGGACGGGGGGACTACCGCCACTGCTGGCCCGCTGAGCAATCCTTGCAAAGCCAGCGGATCACGGCACTCAAGGGAGCTCACCCCAGCCCCAGCCCTGGTAAAATCTGTGGGCAAGGAAGGAGCCCCCCAGGGGGCACTTGCCTGCCTGTACACAAATGCCAGGAGCTTGGGGAATAAGCAGGAGGAGCTCATCCTCCTGCTCAGTGCAAACAATTACGATGTCATAGGGATCATGGAGACCTGGTGGGACTCCACCCATGACTGGACCACGGGGATAGATGGCTATACCCTGTACAGGAGGGATCATGTAGAGAAAAGGGGCGGGGGTGTAGCTCTCTATGTTAAGGAAAGCTACGCGTCCCTGCAAGCCGATATTGGCGACCAGGGTGGACGGCTGGAGACCCTTTGGGTTAAAATCCGTGGGGAACACGGCACAGGGGACACAATGGTGGGAGTCTATTACAGACCTCCCACCCAAAGTCCTGAGCTAGACCAGGAGTTTGCCCAGGAACTGGCTGAGGCAGCTTGCTCCAGGACCATGGTTGTCATGGGTGACTTCAATTACCCAGACATCTCGTGGGAGGATCGCTCAGCAAAATCTGAGCGGTCGCAGAGCTTCCTCTCGTGCATGGATGACCTCTACCTGACTCAAGAAGTCTATGGGCCAACGAGAGGCAAAGCGCTGCTCGACCTGGTGCTGGCTACTGGGGAGGACTTAGTCGGCGACCTAGTGATCGATGGGAAGCTAGGTGACAGCGACCACGAGCTGATCACCTTCACCATCCACCGAAAAGCTGGCAAGTCAGTCAGCAACACGCAAGTCCTTGACTTCAGGAAAGCCGACTTTAACAAGCTCAGGAGGCTTGTCAGTGAGGCCCTAAGGGACTGTGACCACAGGGAGAGGGGAGTTCAAGAAGAGTGGTTGCTCCTCAAGGGAGCGATCCTCAATGCACAAACTAAGTCTATTCCATCTCGGAGGAAAGGCAGCAAGAGGGCACAGCAGCCCCCCTGGCTCTCCAGGGACCTAGCAGACCTCCTGAGGCTAAAAAGAAAGGCCTACAAAGGATGGAGGATGGGAGTCACCTCCAAGGAGGATTATTCTGCACTGGTCCGGTCCTGTAGGGAGCTGACCAGGAAAGCCAAGGCTGCAACTGAACTCCAGCTAGCTTTGAACATCAAGGACAATAAAAAGTCCTTTTTCAGATATGTGGGGAGCCGGAGGAAAAGCAGGGGCAACGTTGGACCCCTGCTGAACCAGATGGGGCAACTGACAACTGACGCCCAGGAAAAAGCCAACCTATTAAATAGGTACTTTGCGTCGGTCTTTCATCAGCCCCATGGGACGCCCGTGCCCGCTACAGGGCCGGGAAGTCCAGGTGAGGGTGATCCCCTGCCCTCCATTAATGCTGACTTCGTGAAGGAACATCTTGAGAAGCTGGATACCTTCAAGTCAGCCGGCCTTGACAATCTTCACCCCAGGGTACTCAAGGAGCTGGCGAGCATCATAGCCCAGCCTCTAGTGCGGATCTTTGAAAACTCTTGGCGCTCTGGTGTAGTGCCCGAAGACTGGAAGAAGGCCAACGTGGTGCCTATCTTCAAGAAAGGGAGGAAAGTGGATCCGGCTAACTATAGGCCCATCAGCCTGACTTCTATCCCGGGGAAGATCTTAGAAAAGTTTATTAAGGAGGCCATCCTTAATGGACTGGCTGACGCCAACATCTTAAGGGATAGACAGCACGGGTTTGTTGCGGGTAGGTCTTGCTTGACCAATCTCATTTCCTTCTACGACCAGGTGACCTATCACCTGGACAAGGGAAATGAGATTGATGTCATATATCTTGACTTCAAAAAAGCCTTCGATCTGGTGTCCCATGATCGTCTCTTGGAGAAACTGGCCAATTGTCGCCTTGGGTCCCCCACGATCCACTGGCTGGAAAATTGGCTCCGGGGTCGGTCCCAGAGGGTAGTAATTGATGGAAGTCACTCATCGTGGTGTCCTGTGACCAGTGGGGTCCCCCAGGGCTCTGTCCTTGGACCCATACTGTTCAACATCTTCATTAATGATGTGGACACTGGAGTCAGAAGCGGACTGGCCAAGTTCGCCGATGACACCAAACTTTGGGGCAAAGCATCCACACCAGAAGACAGGCGGATGATCCAGGCTGACCTGGACAGGCTCAGCAAGTGGGCGGATGAGAATCTGATGGTGTTCAACGCTGATAAATGCAAGGTTCTCCACCTTGGGAAAAAAACCCCGCAGCAACCTTATAGGCTTGTCAGTGCTATGTTGGTTAGCACTATGGAAGAAAGAGACTTGGGGGTCATCATTGACCACAAGATGAACATGAGCCTGCAATGCAATGCTGCGGCTAGTATAGTGACCAAAACGCTGGCTTGCATCCATAGATGCTTCTCAAGCAAATCCCGGGACGTCATTCTCCCCCTGTACTCGGCCTTAGTGAGGCCGCAGCTGGAGTACTGCGTCCAGTTTTGGGCTCCACAATTCAAAAAGGATGTGGAGAAGCTTGAGAGAGTCCAGAGAAGAGCCACGCGCATGATCAGGGGTCAGGGAAGCAGACCCTACGATGACAGGCTGAGAGCCCTGGGGCTCTTTAGCCTGGAAAAGCGCAGGCTCAGGGGTGATCTGATGGCCACCTACAAGTTTATCAGGGGTGATCACCAGTATCTGGGGGAACGTTTGTTCACCAGAGCGCCCCAAGGGATGACGAGGACGAATGGTCACAAACTACTACAAGATCGTTTCAGGCTGGACATAAGGAAGAATTTCTTTACTGTCCGAGCCCCCAAGGTCTGGAACAGCCTGCCGCCGGAGGTTGTTCAAGCGCCTTCATTGAACACCTTCAAGATGAAACTGGATGCTTATCTTGCTGGGATCCTATGACCCCAGCTGACGTCCTGCCCTTTGGGCGGGGGGCTGGACTCGATGATCTTCCGAGGTCCCTTCCAGCCCTAATGTCTATGAAATCTATGAAATCTATGAAATCAAAACTCCTACTCTGCAGTGCTTCCTTGACTAATCGCCTGAGTGCATTGAGATCAGCTTTCCTAAAGTCTAGCACTTTCACCCTACTAGTTACCTTACCCACTCGCCGTCTTATGTTGAATTCTAATATAAGGTGATCACTGTCTCCCAAATGGCTACCGATCTGGAGGTCCCCTATCATGTCATCTCCCGTTGCCAATACCAGATCCAGTATGGCATTCCCCCTAGTGGGACCATGCACCTCCTGTGTCAGGTGGAGGTCCTGTACACAGGTTAGAAACGTGAGTGATGGGACCTTGCTGTCTGCTTCTCCCAGCAGATGTCCGGGTAGTTTAGGTCCCCCATGACTACCGCCTCTTTAGCTTTTAAGGTCTCCGAGAGTTGCCTCAGGAGCCCCGCATCTATTTCTTCCCCTTGGTGTGGGGGTCTGTAGCAGACACCTACCACCAAATCCCTTTCTCCTTGCCCCCCATGTAGCCTAACCCACAATCCTTCTACTTCCTTAACCTCGGTTTCTGTCTTGATGAGGGTTGATGTATATTGCTCACTGACATAAAGTGCAACCCCCTCCCCTTTCTTCCCCAACCTGTCCTTTCTATACAATCTATAGCCCTCGATATGTACCGCCCAGTCATGGGATGAATCCCACCAGGTCTCCGTTATCCCCACTAAGTCATAGGTGTTTAGTGCAAGCAGGAGCGCTAATTCATCCTGCTTGTTCCCCATGCTCCTAGCATTAGTATATAGGCACTTGAGCCCTGCGACTGGTGCCTTTGCTGCCCCCGCTCTGAGTCCCAAGGGGCCCATTGTTTCTTACCTTCTTGTTTCTTACCTGTTCTGTAGTGCTGGTCTCCCCATGGCTTTCAGGTTTCCAATGCTCTCCTTCTTCAGGCTGGGCTGTCCTTGTGGGTGCCACATGGTTTGGTGGTCCACAGCTTCCCCTGCCCTCGTACTCCCCTCCCCCTGACGAGCCTAGTTTAAAGCCCGCCAGAGGAGATCTGCCAACCTAGTAGAAAACACACGCTTACCTTTGGGGGACAGGTGAAGCCCATCCCAGCTGAGCATGTCCCTCGTCGTGATGTGCGGGTCATTGTCCAGGAAGCCGAAGCCTGCCTCGAGACACCACTGCCGAAGCCACCAGTTGGTCTCTCTGATGCAGTTCTCCTGCCGTCTTCCTCGTCCGGTCACTGGTAGGATGGAAGAGAAAACCACCTGTGCACCGAACTCCTTCAGCACGCCACCCAGAGCACAGTAGTCCGCCATCAGGTGATCGGGGGTTCTCCTGGCCACATCATTAGTACCCACATGGACTAGGACCATGGGGTAATAATCGATGGGCTTGATCCTGGCCTGGATTACCTCCGTCACATCCTGAATCTTTGCTCCAGGGAGGCAGCATACCTCTCGTGCCGAGGGGTCCTGGCGACAGATGGGTCCTTCCGTACCTCTCAGGATGGAGTCTCCTATGACGAGCACTCATCGCCTCCTCCTCTGGATCATCGTGGATCTCTTGATCTGTTTGGAGTGTGAAGAACGTGGTGTTTCTTTTTGCTCAAGGGTGTCCTCCTCCCCTTCCATCTCCTGCAGGGTCGCCAGGGCCTCGTACCTGTTCACCAGTCGGACTGGAGAAGCTGGTACCGGTTTGCTGCGTGCTGCTCCGGTCCTGGCTGTGACTGTCTGCCACTCTGCTGTGGAGGGTATTCCCCGGGGTGCTTCTTCCTTTGGTGCCTGGGCCTGCAGGGAAAGGAAATAACTATCCATTTCGTCCTCCGCCTCCCTGATCCCCCTCAGCCTGCTTGCTTAGAGCCACTGCTTGCTTGCCTGTCTATTTATGTATGTTTATTCAGTGATTCTATAATGTCAGATGTAGCATGGACATCAGCATATATCTGGAACCATGTCATGGCACTGTTTTGGATTCCATTTTGGCAATGGGGCAGGACCTAGTCCAATGGGATCAGTGCAAGTGATAAGAACACTGGCCTGCCAGTGCAGTGTGAAATAAATTCATCACCAATCCTTAGTGTGCCCATCCTACCTTCCTGTGTAAATTGGATGTGCAGTGAGAGGTGGTGTGGCAAGAGTTATGATTTCAAGAGAAATCTGACAGTGGCAGGAGTGGTCCACCAGGCTGGGTGGGCTGTTGACAGGGCTGTCAAAGACTGAGTATTGTACACATGTGGGCTTTGTTTCCTTAAGGAAAGGCAGAGACATTGCGGGTTGTTCCTACCAATCTAACAACCATCTTGTTTCTTTCCTTTCTCCAAACACAGCCACATGCTCCTTCCTGTTAGGTTTCAAACATCTGGCCCATGGGCTGGATCCAGCCCCCAGAGCCAGATCATCCAGCCCACAGCCTTGATTGGGGGTGGGGGGAGGGAATCTTTCCATAGCTGCTTGCAGCATTGGAGCCCCAGAGCACTATGGCTTGTTTCCACAGCAGCAGCCAACCACCTGGATGAGAGCTGCAGTGCTGGAGACGTAGCATCAGGGGCTATGTGTAGGGGGTGCACCCCATGCAAAAACAGTGCTGCCGACACTGGTGGCAGCACCTGTGGGTGGTTGCCACTCACCACTGGCACTGTCAGTGGCATCTGCAGGCAGTCCACGATTGCCCCAGCCACTGCTGATGCTGCTAGCAGTGCCTGCGGGCAGTCGTTGACCCCTAGTCAGTGCTCACCACCCCACCTGCCACTGACAATGCTGGCGGTGCCTGCGGGAGCTCCCCGCTGCCCGGCTCCTGCCACTGCCGCCAGCACAGCCGTGCCTCCAGTCACTGGGGGCATGTGCCTAGCAGTACAGTGGGAAGAAGCTGAACAGCACAGCTCATTCCCACAGCAGAATACACGTACCCAAGATGCTGGGCCTTTATTCCCACTGGGCCAGCTTGGACATTGGGTCTCCCAGATGTGGCCTGTCCTGGGCAGGTGCTCCAATTACAAAGCAAAAAGTGGTGTGGGCACACACCATAGTTTTAGGGCATCTATAACTTTGGGCATTTTTGTAGACCTTTTATGAGTTCCTGGAGGAGTAGAACAGCAGTGGCATATGAATGGATTTAGATACCTTCTGAGTACATGACGTTCAGAATTAGTTGCATAGAGCAGAACTGTAGCAAAGCAAGCCATTCTGTAAGGTGAAATGGGATGCTACTGACTGACTTGGATGCCTAGAAACTGCAACTGCTAAATATCATCTCCATGTCTTACCAAGGCAAGAGAATTAAGCCTTCTGTGTTTGTCTTACTACTAGTTAGCTCTTTAAGGCAGGATTCAAGGGCCCACCCTCACAGAGGGTTTTATTTTTTATATTCCCTCACTCCCCAGCAAAGCACATTAACCATCAGACCATATGATAGGCACTGTTGAGTGCACCCTCCATTCCTCTGGTTGAAGTTGGCTCACCTGGCAGCCAAGAAGGGAAGGTATACCAGGACAAAATAAAAGTAAGACTGGGGGAGTATGGCTCAGTGGAATGAGACTCACATTAGAAAATCAGGGCCATAGATTCTATGCTCTGTTCCTATTCTAACACCAGTGATGTTTCTGTATTTTGCATAAAATAATTTTTAGCTGAAATAGCTACAACTAGGAACATAAAAAAGAACCCATATGCCCCAGCTATCTATAGGTAGGTCTGTCTCATTGACCCATACCATCTTCAGGCCATAATTCTTCCCACCCTCCTGGCTTCCTAATACCTCAGCCCCAAGAGAAGGGCTAATATGTGCTCATGCAATGACTAGCCAGTGGCCTAGGGTCTGTATACTTTGCTGAGAAGTGGAAACTGTAATTTCAAATTTCTGAAGGGGGCACACCTGGGGCCTGGATCTCCTGCTCCACTAGGCTCTTGGGCAAAGAGGTGGAAAGCCAAACTAACCAATCACAATTTTCCTGTGATTAATCTTGTGGGGACTTGTGTAAGCAACAGAATAGGATCACCACCTAGTGCACCATAGCCAAGACCTCCTGACTATTTTCTGCAGGGCAAGTCCAGCTGCATAGTTGGGAATAGGTGGCAAGAATGTCTCTTAGGGCACATGCACATGTTTGTGGGACCTGATCTATGATCACATGGCTTGTGATCATAGATCAGGTCCCCCATTATGCACACATTTGCCAGTGCTAGGAGCCACTCAGGTGATCTGAGTAAGTTGGGTGTAGGAGAAGGGGTGGGTGAGATTGGGGGGGGGGGCCTAGAAGGTCCATGGGCATTTTTGCCAAGTCTGGGGGGGAGGTGCTTGTGGGATAAGGGGGGATGGCAGGTCTGCAGCAGGGGCCTGGTATATCCATAAGAGGGGGTTGTATACCAGAGGGGTCAGAGGGCTAAAAATAGCCCAGTGCAGGGTAGGAAGAGTGCAGCCCAGGGGTTTTCCCAGCCTGGGCTGCACTCCAAATATGTACACAAATTCAGTTAGATCAAGAATGGTTTAGCCCAATTTACATAGTGCAGCTCCTTAGGTGAAATAAAACAGATTGGGTAGGCCATTTTTTGCCGGATCTAAACTCCCCAAATGTGGGCACATCTACACATGCATTTGATCTGAGATCAATTTACTTGCAAATAAACTACTTGTGAATAAATGTTCCCAGGCAGGCGTCTACACATGCAGGGACATGGCAGCAGATTTGCTGTTCTTAGCACCAAACTGCTGCCACATCCTGTGGTCCTACAAAGGGCCCCTGCTGCCACCAAGGAGAGCTCCAGGCTCTAGCTGCAGCTGCCAGCAGTTGGGAGACCTCTTGAAAAAGCAGCTTCACTTTCTGCTTCCTGGCCAAATACTTCTGTGGCCAAGAGTAGCATGCACACTGTAGGGGAAGCATGCGGCAGCTCTCTCCTTACTGTGTCTGCCTCCCCACACTATGGCTGCTCCAGCCCTTTCCCCTGGCAGCGATGACCACACACCCTGGGCTCTTGCTGGCCACTGTGCTGGCCCACCATGCCCAACCACTGACTGGCCCATGGCTATCTGGGCCCTCCCAGCTCCCCCCCTACCCCCCAGTTACTGCCTGCTCAGCCTCAATGCACTGCCCCTGCACCATCCCAGGGCTGCTGCCTGGACCCTGTCAGGCTGGCTGGACTCCAGCAGGGATGCCAATGACATGCTGCTGGATGTCATGGCCAGGGCTGTCCTTGCCCTCTTGGGCCTCCAGCCCCACCACCTCTGGGCCGTCCAGGCCAACCAGGACTGGTGGCTGCAAGTTGTCCAGCAGACCTGGGATAATGAGCAGTGGCTGGAGGCATTCTATATGACCCAGGCCACCTTCTGTGACCTCCTGGGGCAGCTCTGGCCACATCAGGAGAGGCAGGAAACCAACATGCCCCTCCCCATGGACACCCGGCTGGCCCTTGCCCTGCTCAAGGTGGCTATACCTACCAGCCTTCACTACGTGGCCCATCTTTTCAGAGTGGGCAAGGCCACTGCCAGGGAGGGCATCTTGGAGGTGTGTGGCACCCTTCAGGACATGCTGAAGCACATGGTTCTCCATATGCACAGCCCCCTGGTGCTGGTGGTAGGGTTCCATGCCCTGGGATTCCTCCAGTGCATTGGGACCCTAGATAGACCCACATCCCTGTCACCTGTCCACCCCACGGCAACCAGCCCTACTACAGCTGGCGGTGGCTTTCACTCTGTGGTGCTCCAGGACATCATAGACCACCAAAGTGCTTTCACCCATGTGAGTGTTGCCTGGCTGGGCAGTGCTCATGATGCCTGCATGTTCTGTAACTCCCCCCTGCCAGGCTTGGTGCAGAGTGCCCACTTCACACTGGGGGTGCTAGACTTGCAGCTGGATGCAGGTCCTGTCTCTCCTCATTGGGGATCCCATGTACCTTCTCCTACCCTGGCTCATGTGGCCCTACACCAGCCACCTGGATCTCCACCAAGCCTGAGGCTGGGACTTCCATAGAATCCAGGCCCTAGTGGCAGGGCTGACCAGGAGCATTGCTCCCAGGTAGTGTCTACATGTGCATTACTGCACAGTAACAAATCAAGGTAGCAAATTAACTCATAAGTAGTATCATTTACTGTGAAGTAAGGATGCACAAGTATAGGCATGCACGCTTACTGCACAGTAAATTATGCTGCCACATAGTAAACCATCTCATGTAGACACCCTGTATGTACAGCTTGGTACTTAGCTTGACCTAACCATAGTTGGGTCAATCTAAGTGTAACATCTACATGTACCCTTCCAGGGCTAGATTTAGATGCATAAATAACACTTAGAGGCCATTAGGTTAAAAGGAAAAGGATTTGAACCTAAGCATACTCTGGTAGAGACCTCTAGCACATAATGATGATGACAGAAATGAGGCATATAGAAAATATTGAATAGGTTATATCTGAGTTACTTAGAGAGAGTGAGATGCCATTGTTTTCCTTGACCTTTGCAAAAAATAATAGTAATAATAAGAATTAGACTATCAAGCTCTTATATAGCAATTTCATTAGTATGTTGCAAAGTACTTTTCAAAGAGAGTATGTATCAGTATCCCCCTTTTGCTGATAGGGAAACCGAGGCACAGAAATAAAGTAACTTGCCCAGTGGCATTGCTGAAAATATAGTCCAAGTCCAGTATTCTGTTTATGAGAAAATATCACCTCCCTGTTCTTTAATCCTGGCATCAATCTCTGCTAGGTATATCTGCATTAGTTGATCTTCTGTTGATGGATGAAGTTCAAGTAGCCATAATTACACTACAAGTTTTATCTATCGTTGACACAATTGGAAGGTTGTGTTTCATTGGCAATCCCTCACAGTCAAGGATGATTGTCTTCCATGATTGCCTTTTCTGTGGGTCCGAAGACAGCTGACAAGGCCAATCTGGGATCAACAGGTTCTCCAGCAACAAAGGCACATATTTCTGTGTGAGGTAGGTTGCTCTGGATTCTTGATTTGGTCCATGACATGGTATTTCTACTGTTCTTGCTTTTCCATCTCCTGTTGTCATCATGAGGTTTCAAAGTACTGAGATCCTTACAGCAGGTTCTTCCTTCATTTGGGGCAGTCCTGGGACATAGTTTCCCATGAGTTGTTGTTGAAGTTGTATTTTTTTCAAGTTGGCCTTGAGGACATCTTTGAAGCACTTTCTTTGCCCTCCTCTTCAGCATACAGCTTGACTGAGCTGGGAGAATAAAACTTGCTTCAGAAGTCTAGAGTCAGACATCTGGATGATTGCCAGCCCAGTGAAGCTGATGTCAGATGATCCTCGCCTCAGTGCTTGTGGTGTTTGCTTGTGACAGGACACTAACATTGGTGCATCTCTCTTCCCACTGAATTTGAAGGATCTTCCACAGGCAGTTTTGATGGTACTTCTCCAGAAACTTGAGCTGTCTCCAACACGTCCACATCTCAGCTTCATCCAATAAGGTAGGGAGCACAACTTCTTGATAAACCATGCACTTGGTTTTGGATCTGATGCTATGATCTTTGCACACCGCTTTCCTCAGGTGTCCAAAGGCTGCACTTGCACATTTAAGGTGATACTAGATTTGTTTGCTGATGTCAGCCTTCTGTGAGAGATGGCTTCCCAAGTATAGGAAATACTCAACCTTCTCCAGAGTCTCACCATAAATCTGAATTACCAGAGCTGGGGACTGCTCTTTAAGAGCCTGTTGATGGAGGACCTTAATCTTCTGAATGTTAAGTATCAGTCTGATGTTCTTGTATTTCTTGGTGAAGACATTGAAGATTTCCTGACGGTCTACTTCCAAGCGAACACACAGTACAGTATCATCAAGGTATTGGAGCTTGATGATTGAGGTCAGGGTAGTCTTCGTTTTGGCTCAGAGTTGGCTGATGTTTAAGGTGGTGGTTATAGACCTGTGAACTACTGGAAGAATAGCTTCCTCTGGGCTCCTCTGAAATTCTTCGCATAGTGAGATCTCACAATATGTATTAGGCAAAGGTTTCCCCAAGGGCACTCATGTGTTAAGTTTTGCAGGGTTCAGTCCTGTCTCCTTCCTGTTTGATGTATACATGGGGACATAGATTGAGACAGCATGGGTTGCAACTAGAGGTGCACCGATACATCAGTCCGATGTCAGATTGGCACCAATATAAAAAAAATTCATCGTACTGGAAATCGACCTGATGTGGCCGATAATTTGGCTGATTTAAATGCCCATGCATATGTGCAACTGCAGTGCAGCATGTAGGCAGCAAGAAGCACAGCCTGGCAGCTTGTAAGTCTGGTGTGGTGCAAGGGGAGGGGGGAGGGAAGGGGCGTGGGGTGGCAGATCAAGGCCCCCACAGTCAGGGAGGAGTGGGGCTGGGGCAGGGGCTGGGGTAAGTGCTGCCCAGCTGGGGTGAGGCTTGCACAGGATGGAGCCATGGCTTGTCTGGGGGGCACAGGGAGGGTGGGGGCAGCTCCTGCCACTACACACTGCCTGTTCAGGAACTGCTGGTCCAGTGCTCACCCTCTCATCCAGCAGCTGCTGCTGCTGCTCCCACCGCTCATCCAGGAGAGCATGGGGGGTGGGGGGGAATGTGTCCCCAGATCTGTGCAGGGCAGGGCACCCCACCCCATGACTTCCCTGATGAGTGGTGGGAGCAGTGGTGGGAGTTGCTGGAACAGCTACTCCTGGACAAGCAGCACGCAGTGGCAGAAGCCGTTCCTCCCCCTCCCCTTACCCCCACAGACAAGCCATGGCTCTGTCCCATGCTCACTCCACCCTGGCTGGGCAGTGCTTTCCCCAGCCCCTGCCTCATCCCCAACCACACTCCTCTTTCTCCATGGGGGCCTTGATCTGCCCCCCCCATGCCCCTGCCCTCCCCCCTCTCCTTCCACCATGCCAGACTTACCAGCTGTACGCCGTTCTCCAAGCTTCCAAGTTGGTATCAGAAATCGGATTGGTATCAGCCAATATGCCTCCTTAAAAATTAGCTATCAGTATCCTCCCCAAAAATCTCTATCAGTGCACTCCTACTTGCAGCCTCTCACTGTTATAGCTGTGTGGATAGGTATAACAGTTATTCTAGCATGAGATGTTCCAGTATAGTTGTTATATCTGTTCAGTCCTACTGCAAGATAATTGGAGTGATAATACCATAACTTTACCTGTTTCATTCAAGGTTAAATTTAGAGCAGAATAGCTCATTTATACTATTATAGGAATGAAAAGACATAACAGTTAAATCAGAACAGCTGATGTGTGCTCCTGATTGGCAAGTCTCCCATCCACCCCCACTTTTAAAAACATTTAAAGTTACATTTATCCACAGCATCAGCGGGCAGATGAGATCCACCTTTATGTTTTTATCTCTTCTGACTCCATCAGCAATGGTGAGTGGCTTTCCAGATCTGAGACTAGGGCAGAGACAAGAGCAATCTAGCTGAGCTTCAGGGAAAGCAGAGACGAGTGCAGCAGATTTGAAAAAGCTATTGACACTACAAAAATTACATCTGGCCCTCTGAGATGGTAGGTCATTATTTGCTACCGGCATTTGGATTTAGGAATCTGGTCAGATTTCCAATCAATTTTCGAGGGCGGCCATGGTGGGTTTTTTCCAATTGTCTGCCTAGGAGCTGGCAATACTTTCTATTTCACTATTATGATTAATGCCTATTTCCCCTCAGAGTTCAAATACTGCACTATGTTTCACCTGGGATAAGCTTAAAATCTACCTTGAAACCAAAGCTGCTAGAGAATTTGGCAGCCAACTAACTAAGCAACTATCTTTACCACCAGCACTGGTTGCCAGTCAGCCACTAGGCTGAACTAAAGGTTCAGGAAAGCCTTAGTGATTTAGGATCTGCCTACACAGGGACAACAAAGACAATATTCCACCAATCCTACACAGGATCTAGCTACATAGAAGGGATGACTGATGAAACACAGTATCAAATCGTCCTCCTGTGATACTGCATCAGGTGAGAGGGAGAAGGCACTTGAGATGAAGTATTATCAATATACAAGAAAAGCAGCTTGGTTCCATGAGAGCCCTGTGGTCATAGAATTTGATGCCCATCATGATCCAAAAATAGTCCAGATATGTTCACCCTCAGGACAGATTTTAATTCTGAATGTTTTAATGGGAGCTTTTGTGAGGTTGCTAAAGGCATGACTTCAGCTTTACTGTTTTTAAAGCTGAACCAGCTATTGCTGTTTATAATGAAAACTGTAGCTGGATTTTGTGTTTATGGTTGTGGTGTTAAATAATGGATAAAAGGCCCTCTGGGGGCACCTATTTTGTCAGCTTAAAAAATTCAACTAAATAAAATAGAGTCCAGTAGCTGTTTCACAGAATTGGCCTTCTCTCCTTCCTTATTCTGCTTTGGGGGAAATTCAACTTAAAGTTGTAGAAAATTCTTAAATGGCCACATGTATTATTTTTGTACCATGAAAATGAGTAAAACCAAGAAGGAAGTCAATAACAATCTCAGTGCAATACTTTTTCATACCTAAATATGCAGAATGGCCTACCAGGGAAGGTTCTTATACTAAGACACAATTAGATCCTAAAGAAGTAAAATACTACCATGAAAGAGATAAGTCTTGCTGAAAAAATAGCTTTCAGTCATTCTCGAAATAACTTTTTGTTTTCGACACCAAAACTATATTTAGCTAAGTTCTTGCAAATGAAAAACCTAATAATTATGGAAAAGTAAAATAAAAATATCATTGTCAGTGTTAAATAATAATGTGGCTATTTAACTTAACAGTACTGCACATGCCTATAAATCCTAAGGAATCCCTCCTTCTTTCTCCCTAGTGGGATAAACCTGGTTTGTTACAGTTGGAGAATATTCTATACCACAGGAATAATCAGAACATATTGTTGGCTCCAATTTTCCATCGTTTATTTTTTGGTATCAAACAAAAGTAAAGCTCAGTGGACAATTTAGTCATGGGTGGAAAGAGAATTAGCCATATAATGTGAACTGCTCTTGGAGAGAAAAGTTGAATGCTGCCTTGTGTTAATTCACATTGTTCGTTGTGCTTACTAATAGTATGAAAGGATTTTGATTTTCATTATTATGTACTTTGCATGTTGCTTGTATTAAATCAATGTTCTACTTGCCTCCTTGCTTTTCCTGCAGCTGATCTATAAGGCTCTTTGAAAGGAAACTGAACTCACACAGACAAAGACTGATTCTTCATCCATCTGACATGTCATGCCAACAAATGGTTTTTTTGTGCACTCTGTCAGTGTCTTAATCAGAGTGTCACACCAGCCTGCAGCACCTTCACAGCCCTGAAACCTCTTCCAACACTTAATCCTTCAACTTGTATATGTTGTAAAGACATTCAGATGAGGCCTGATAATGCACAAGATTTACATGTTTCTGTCATCACTTAGATTTGTCACACATCATAATCATCCACCCTCCCCCATACCTTTATTCTTATTTTAAAATCTGAAAGTCTAAGATGCCTAGTAGATTTAAAAAAAAAAAGGAAAAAAGAAATAATAGGAAAGCTTGTTTTATTCTGATCATAGTATCTGGTGCTGGGAAAATATTTTGCTTAATAAGGTTCATTGAAATAGACAAATTTATTAAGATGAATTCCTATTAGTAATTCAAACAAGGAGAACGAAGAATCTGGATCTTATTCACTTTGTGTGAAAGAAAATTAAAAAAAACAAGCTAATCTAAAACCATAAATTGCACATATCAAAACATGATGCCCAGGTCCTGGACCACGGGTTTTATACTTTCATCACTGTCTACTTTGACTGTCAATAAGAGTCCTGCATACAATGGTGTCTGCTATATAGGCATTTTATGTTTCAATGAGCGTTTTTTATATGGAAACCTAGAGCCTGGATCTGTGGACATGTTGAGGGCACTTACGGGACTCAGTGCTGGTATCTCCACTGCCAGGTCGATTGATTTATGATCAGTTATGCATTTGTAACACTGGCCCTTGTTGTTATCCCATTCTACCTCAGAGGATACTTCATGAGATATTGGGCTTGACTGGGTCAAGATATCTCCTGGATCTGTATGGTATGGACAGCACCTGCTTCACCCTTTAAGGCGGCACAGCAGACAGTATACTCTTTCTTCATAGATGGCTATAAAAAGGAAACAAGGCTGTGTGCTGCTATGTCACATCCCCTGTTAGTATGGTCTCTGGCACCAGCCAGGCATGCTGCTTGCATCCTGGAGAAGGCAAGGACTGAAGTTCTGTTTGGCTCTGCATGGGAGGCATAAAAAGAAGGAAGCTGCTTATGACATTGTCTTAAATACTTGTACAGCAAGGGCAACAAAGACAATGTTCTACCAATCCATTGTGTGATCATATATAAAGCATTGGATTTGCAAATAAAACTCCCCTCCTGGAGCAAGAATTCTTTGATCTATTAATGAGTAAAGCCTAAATCCTCTTCATTCTCATTTTAAATATGGAAAATAGTGCATTCGCCCTGTCTAGGTTACCTCAGCTCAATTAAGGCAGGCCCTTCCTGCCCAGCAAATTCAATTATTACAGGCCTCCCCTTTAATTTTCTCAACAAAACATTTAACCTGGGTTAGCTGTACTTACAGGTCTCTGTTACTGCCTGCATGCTTGGGTACACCCTATTTTGCTGCTCATGCAAAAAAACCCAGAATGGCGCAACCCATTTTCATATATAGGAAGTGGAAGACTTCAGACAAAGAGCCCGCTCACCTAGAGCTGGCTGTCTTTTGGGTACTTCCTCTCCTAGTCAGATGATGTTGGTTCAGCTTGTTCATGCTCTCCTGCTCATTTCAGTTATTCAAAATCCAGTTAGCTACCAGGTAATTTCTTCTGAGCATGTTCATCTGCTCTTTGGAGAAGAAGGCCAGAGAAGACCCTGAGCCCTCTTGAACCAGAGGTCACCTCCTCCTTCCTGCAATCTTCTTCTTTGCTTCCTCTTCCACACACTGTTATTGCAGAGAAGCATGGAGCTTTCTTTATATAATATACTGCAGCCCATTGTGAAGGGCATCAACTAAATTCAGCTAAACTATCACTGTTAAAATAAGTTAACAAGGTAAATTTTGGTATTGGAGTATAAAACCAAGGTGTAATCACATTCACCTGTTTACTTACACAGGATAACAATTTGTAATGATTTTGCCCAGTTATTATGTTGTTCAATTTTGTTCTGATGCATGCCTTTATGGAATTTGGTTATGCTTATCTATTTATTTGTTGTGGGTTTAAGAGAAGCATTTAGTCTTTTTTTTTAATGTGAAACCGGAGTCTAAAATGATTATGTTTATTTCCTGGGATCCTTATATAGACAAGGACTTGAAGTGAATTAAATAAATCTTTGTAAATTTGCCACTTTACTACTTTTTTACCACTAAAAACTTCTAGTTATTTTGTTATAATGCATCTATTTCCACCCTGATTCTTTGCCAAAATAGATGGTGAGTAACATCTCTGCTTCTACTTGTGTACCAGTCAGAATACAGTTTAACCAATATTTTTTTCTATACAAAATCTCTTAGAAGAATAGGCATTAACAAACACCAGTTGTTAAAATATTCACATCTTCTATGAACCACAACATGAGATTTTATTTATTTTAATCTAATTTCACCTGAAGCAAATTCCTGGATAATAGAACTCCAGAGTGTTATTAGAAGTACAGTGAAGGCCACTGAGCTGGTAATATCTATTCTATAGCAAAACTGTATCAGAATAATACTCCATTGTATTTCTCTTGTAATTTTAACTGCAGCCCAGCTATGTCAAGTGGCTTTCAGTGTAATTCAATAAAATTGACATAAGATCCAAAATAGCCAAACAAGAATGATTTTTGTAACTCTTGTGTTCTGCTTATGAGAGACTCATAAGGTCCTTGACAAACAGATGAAGATTTATACCAAAAATTGGCTAGGCATACTCCTCAAATAGAAGTAGATTCTGTATTGCTTTCTCAGTTTTGCTAATCTAGATACTAGAATTGACTTTCTTTATACAGTGAATTAATAAATGTCACGTTGACACTAGAACTATAACAGCTGATTCCATTTTTAACTTGCTCTAGTAACCATCTGAGCAGTGTAGGCCAAAGTAAACCCAAACTAGTTCACTCTTGTTCCTCAAAATTTTACTGCCTTATGGGATGAAAGATGTCCAGGGTTACCCCCTTTTTACTGGTCTAAGCTAAGAGTTGAAGGTTCATTACCCACATTCCATTGCACAAGGTAGAAAGTAGATGATCTTTAGGCTGTCTGTGCTCATGCCTACTGTTAGACTAGCACCGTGGTGGTGCAGAAATCCATTTGTTTATGCACTTATCCCTTAATTTCATCAAGTCAACCACAAAGAGTTGGTCCTTTCTCCTATCCAATGTTTATTGACTTTTGAACACCTCAGTTGCCACTTACCTCAGCTACCAGTTCCAAAATAGCATAAGTAACAAGTAGGGAAAGGGAGGACACTGAGTTGGCAGGCATTTCTAGCTGGATACTCATAGGAGAAAGTTTTCTCAGTGCATGTTTGGAAAAGGAATCTCACTCATTTAAGAAATGGAAGAGTTGGAACTGCTATATGTTTGTAATTTGTTAAACTCAGCTTGATACCAGCCTTTGTTGAAAGAATCTGCTGCAGTCTGCTGCATAAACTAAGGCCCAGCTAAAATACATTATTGAAAAGACGTAACTGTCTCTTGTCATCTTGTTTAGCCATTTAGTCTTCAAGCTAGAAGCTCATCATTTTTTCACTTTAATTCTTTTTGCACCTGGAATTTAAACATTTATTAGCCTTAACTGTAATTAAAAAAGAAATAAAATAGTTATGGGAAAGAGAATGTTTCAAGTTCTCTTGAAACATACTGAACAATCAAAAGTGATCCAAAACAGCTTCCAAGTCTAGCTTCCCTGCTGAACTTACTTTCTGATATATACTCACAATTTCCTACAGTTATAGCCCTTCCAATTAGACTGCTTCTCTTCATAGTTGTAAGGCTAGTGCAGAGATCATTTTCATCTGTCCAGAATCGATACCACAGAAATAATTAGAAGCAAACAGTAGGCCTGTGTGAGTAGGCAGCTATTCAATCCAGCTTCAGACCTGGCCGCTTCAGATGCCAGGGATCTGATCTGGAGCTCAGGACCAGGTTCCCGCTTTAATCTGGCCGAAGTGGAAAATTGTTTACAGTTGAACCAAAATATGATTTTTAAGGGGTTTTTTTGGTTTTAGTTCATGTTTTTGTGAAATGAAAAAAAAACTGAAAAATTCGTTTTACGGCAATCTAAAGTTTGTCTTTTAAGCCCAAGTTAAAAGTTCGGTCCCATTTATGTGGTATTTAACATCTTATTTAACTTTTCTTCTTTTGAATACAAAAAATAAAGATTTGAAAAGTTTTGGTTCAGAAATGAACAAAGTTTTCCTTTAATATATTGTGGGCAAAACTATTCCAAACCTTCCCCTGAAATTTGTAAAATGTTCTCACCTTGAAACTCCATTTTTGGAGAATTTATGATTTCTCAAAAAAATTTCTCTCAGCTTTAGAATGATGCTGCTAGAAACCTCAGATTTATGTCAATTCACTACTAAAAGATTTTCAGAGTTTCTACTAAAATAGTGTGTGGGAAACACCTTCCAAACTCCAGGGCATGATTCATCAAAGAAGGGTTTTCTACAGCTGCTTTATTACAATATAGTTTAGCTATCAGCAATGTTTTGCTTCTACTTGTGATAGAGAAGACACTTGCTCACATTAAAGGGCTCCCCCTCTCCTGCCCTTTCCCCCCCCCCCCTTTGTTCTTTTTCTTTTAATGCAGTTCTAGTCCTTAGGAAAAAAAATCACATTTGATTTGTAAACCTTAAAGTAAGCATTAAGTATTCAAGAAGTGTTATGACAAATGCTATTAAAACTTGGCCTATTTCATCTGATATATAGTGTTTGTGTAGCTTTCACACCTCCAGGTGATAAATTACCAAATTTGATGTTCACAAACATCTACAACTAATAACATGAGACTTAGTGGATAAAAGCATTGAACTTGTTTTACAATTTCTTTTCCGTACCTTTTAAATGAACAGACTATTTAACAGGAGGGTATATGCCTGATAGGAGGAAAAATGCAGCTAATATATTTAGCCGAGCATTTCCTCCTTTTGTGAAAATTCCATCAAAATATCAGTTACAACCTCTTCTGCTGTTCCGTGTGCTGTAAGCAGCCCCACTAGCTTTTGACTATCTACTGTATTATTGTCTTCTGAAATGTATAAATACAGCCAGCTCTGTGCACCACACAGAATACTTAAATCGAGCTGGTCTTTGTTTGACATCCAGTTTGTCTGGCATCTGACATTAGCATTGCTAAGTACCTAATTGCTAAGTGCCTACCAATTCAGATATTGTACCACCACATCATTCATCCAACCCAGCAGCCAAAAAACAATTAAAAAAAAAGAAAGCCAAGAAGACAGAGGCACTTTGTAGCCAACAAGGTACTATACTGAAAAACAAAATATGCTAATTTCCAAGCTTCAGAAATGTGAATGTTAAGGGAAATCTAAGAATATGTATGAAAGGATTAAAATAGCAGATTTGATTCTTTCCAAATGAGAATGCTGGTCACTGTAACCTTTTGTGTGCCAGGGCATCGTGCTGGACAGTTATCCTGTAAAGACCAGCTCCAGACTAAAAACATAGTCCTGTAGACAATGCAGTAATCTGCTCGTGTCTGCTTTGTTTATACCAGGACTCAGGCAATAAAGCCTAGGCTAAGCTAACTGCGAGTCAGAAAGCCAGAGCAAAATAAGAGGGTAAATGAAATAAATAAAAAGACACGGCTTACAATCCCAAACAAAGTGTATCTTTCTATGTTTATTTTAGTTCAGGAATTTTCATGTACTGGGTTGATTTGTAAAAAAAGGTGTGTTCCCCACTTCCCCCCACCCAGCTGATAACCTCGTAGACAACATCTAGTAAGTGAAGGTCGTGTTGGGTTTTTTCTCCTTTTGGATCCTTGGTAATAATAAAGGTTCTGCAAGCAAAACTATTGCTTCAGTGACAGCTGTGTAACCCCATTGCTATTTGTGGGGCTGGACAAGTGAAACTGGGCCTACAATCTGAATTTATGCCCTGGTCCTGATGCATATAATTTAAGTATATGAATTGTCCTTTTGAATTCATAATAGGATCAGGCCTTTAGAAACACCAGATTTGGCTGGAAAAAAACTTCAATGGAATCATTTTCCATCAGACAATGTAGTTCCATTGCAATTAAAATGTTTCAGAACACATTGGACAGTGGACCAGGGAAGGGGGATTGCCACTTGGGAGCATACATCATCCCTTAAAATGCAACTGCTATATCTGCATGCTTTAATTGAGCTAAATTGTTCTAGCTTTTACCCTGAATTAAATGGGGTTGAAGGAACAACAGTTTTCCTCAACTTATCCTCATAAGAGTACACAGACATAACAGTTACATCATAAGAATTTATGAAAAGGATAACATTCAGTACTGGCATGATAGTTATATCTGTCTACATCCTCAGTTTCACCAAAATCTTATTTTTGAGAAAAACAGGGAGAAAAATCTGATGATGCTGAAACTTTTTATTTTGACATTTTCAGAATAAAATCTCATGATTTTTTAATTTAAAGTAATTGTTTTAAAAACCTTTAATTTTGTATGACATTATAACAACAGAAAGAAGCTGAAAGCTAAAAAAAATCTTCAGGACAAATACTGGCGGATTTTTTTTCAGAATCTCTTTTTACTTGTTTTACTTTTTTCAAGGACTTTTGAAATTTTTGGATTTTGTTCTGATCTCAAAATTTTTCTGAAAATGGAATTTCTATCTTCTGTACTGGCAAACTATTCTGTCACTGCTACACAAGTATGTTGATTCTGCAGTTTTAACTGGAGAAATAATATATCTTTCACTAAAATAAATAGAGACTATCCTCACCTTATGCAAAGCACAAATTTGTTGCATAAAATGTGCAATATTTACATATTTACTTTTCAGAAAAGAACTGCTTTACAGGAGAGCTTTCACTTTAAAGATACCAATAAAAAAGAGAGGAACAAATGCATCCTGATTCAAGTCTATTGTTTCACACACTATAGATGGGGTGTGTTCTATAATTACATAAAGCCATAGATGGGGAGGTGCCATTTAATACATTTGTTAGTATTAAATCAACCCTGGAATATTACTCTGCTGTCATGTGCACATGATATACATTCTTCCCAGGGTCCACACTTCTGTTTCTGCTAATACTGTTTAATATTGTAATGTCAGCAAGTGGAAACCTGTGGCTTTCTCTAAAGAAATTCAGTATGATAAAACAGTGGCAGAAGGCCACTAAATGCTCTCATTACAACTCAGAAGGCACTAAATAATATTAAGAGAAACTCAGGACCTTTACACAAAATGTAGATAACATCCAGAATGGCTAATATCTATTTGTGCTGTTGGACACTATCACAGACAACACATCATGCTAATGATTAGAGTGAAATACCTCATTGCCTAATTTGTTTGGAGAATTTTGTGAAGTCCTCAGCAATCTAAAATAATTGTTAGGGTCAACTAGTACATGTCAGAAGACAAGTTAGGTAGCATTCTGTAATTCTGTAAAAATAACACCAAAACTCAAATCCTCACACTGACAACAACAAAGATGTGTCGGCTTTTGTAGTTATAACAGGATTTAGTAAAAGTGTTACAGAATTAATTTAGCTTTATCTCAATCTGATTCTGAAATGCCAGTTTCAGTAATATTGATTTTATTCTATGTAGTATAAAAAAGTTATAATTCATGGCAGAATAAAGAGTAACATCTATTCTGTGCAAATGTAATGCTTACATATAATCACTTCAACACATATTTTAAAGTACATTATGCAATACATTAAAAGTAATGATTTTGAGACAAATTAAGACATAACAGCCTCAAATCAGTTTGCCTACACAGTTAATATGTTGATTAATGTCCTGTTAGGACTGAGACACTCATTTTTATCTCATTATTCAACTCAGTGTTTTCCCATAGCTATTGAATAAAAATGTAATTATTGCTCTAAATGATGTTATTATTAACTTTCACATGGTGTTTCTTGATAAACAGCATCACAAATAGAGGGCTGCTAATAGTAAAGAGACAAGAATAAAAAAACATAAATAAACAGAACCATTTAGTATCATGTATTACAAACATATTTGAAGATGCAAATAAAAAGTGGACAGTATTTTTAAAAAAATACAAACACAATATGGCATTAAGTGCTTTAAACGCCACTGTAATGGATCTTCATTTTTCAATTAAAGTGCAATTGATGTGAAAAATACTGACTAGTGTTCCAAAGAGGGCATTTGCCTTGCATGGTATATGGTGAAGACCCTCTTCAGATTCCCATATTTATGAGTTTCTGACAAAGTGATCTACACATTGGTCCTTCATCTTAATATTTCTTTACATTCTTCTAATATCTGAAGTTTCAAAGGAACATTTCTTGGTGACCTTTACCTAAAACAAACATGACTCCACAAATAGAGCTATGGGATCTGATCTGTGCCTGTGTACTTAATGGAACACTTTCTTCTTATATCTTGTCAGAGATATTATACAATGCATGACCACAAAGCACTTATGAAGTCTTTAAAGATACTGTATCAATCCTCCACTTGAATTTTATAACTAAGCTGGACCTTTTCAGAGTTATGATTTTGACATTGTTATGCAAAACCGTATTTTGATGCATTAATTCCCACAAGAACCGTGCATGCTACCAGCAGCGTTATCAAATCCAGTAAGAAAGATTGCCTCCAAGTTTGGTACTTGCAGTTTCTTTGGATTGGTGATTAGCAGTGATATGTTATAAAATAGACCTTAAAAATTCTTATTTGTGGCTGACTACACCAGTGAATTAACTTCTTGGTTCTGTCCATTATTTGTCTGTATCTAGATGTTTTTATATTTATATGTCCATTCCTATCACTTACTAATTTATTAATTAGCATTACCTGCAAAGTGTGGAAAACTTGTATATTAAGTATCCTTACCACACTAATAAATATAAAAATGAATATATAAATTATAAAAATGTATTTATTTCATCCTGAAGTAAATCAGTGGTTTAAATGAAGAATTCTTATGGTTCAGACAAAGAACTAAAAACTGGATTTGCATTCTATTCCAATCTATGGATGTTATTTATTTACACATGTTCTGGGGAGTGTGTGTATGGAGGGAGAGAGGGAGGTTTTCATTAGAGTGGCACTAACAAGAGTGTCTTGTGTATCAGTGTCCCCACACTTAAAAGGCTAGGGACAGACATTACATATAAACCAGTTTAAGTGACCAGATGTTCTGTGCACATACACCAGTTTAAGTGATCAGAAACTGGTTTAAACCTGTAATATGAGAAAAACGTAAGTTCAGTGCACATAAACCAGTTTGAAAATGGCTGAAACCAGTTTGAGATAAACCTGGTTGAATGTAGTATCAGACTTAACTGATTTGGCTCAAACTGGTTTATGAAATGTCTGTCTCAGACCCCTTGCTGGTTTAAGATAAACCAGACTCCCCCAGCATCCCAGCATGCTCTCTGGGCTGGGTGGGGCTCTCTGCCCCACAGCAGAGCTGGCCCCTCCCCTCTGCTCCCTGGCTGCAGCTCTGGCAGAGACTTGCAGGCACAGCAGGGTCTGCCTGGCTTCCCCCTGCCCTACCTCCACCCTCACTGCTTCCCACTCACTGCTCAAGCAGGAAATCTCCCTCTCCTCCCTCCCATGTCCCACAGCAAGGACCCCAGCCCCATGGACCCTAGGCATGTGGTATGCTAGCTAAAGCAGATGTGTGTGTGTGTGTCTCCAATTTCACTGGGACAGGCAGACAGAACAGTGACTGCTTAGGGCTTTTGGACCTAATCAACAGGTCAGCTGGTAAGCTGTTTAAGAAGAGAAAATGTCTGTCCAGTTATAAACTGGGGCAGCCTAGCCAGGTTAGACTAACCTGCAAAGATTGAATCAATTCAGGCTTAGGCTTTTTGAATGTCTATCCCTAGCCAAAATGGCAGTGGGGCACTTTATCTAAAGTTTGCAAACAAACTTTAGTTAAAGTGCCTCTGCCACCATTTTGAAGCATGGGGACACTGATACATGAGACATGGAGGCTGGCTGGAGCACATTAATTACCACGCTCCAGCAGACTCAATTAATTACAGTGAGTTAGAGTAGCCTCCTGAAATTGTGGGTAACTCATTAGCTTCTCATTGCCACCATTTTCTTAGTTTCAGATTGTAGGTAATACCTACATATTATTAAGGAATACAGTGAGTAGGGATGGGCAAACTCCCATCCTCAGGCCCCTCCCCCACCATAAGTATTATATATTCACCCCCCCCTCAAAAAAAATGCAGTTTCAGCCAAAATAATGGGAGTTTTCAATATGGTATAGGTCTTCTGACTACATAAGAAAAGTGGAGGAGGAGGGTAAAAATCTCAGAAATTAAAATTATATATGTTTCAGTTGAACTAAAGCCATTTTTTTTCTGGAAAACTTCTGAAAAAAAAAAGAATAATTTTTGTTTTGGTTGCCAAAAATATCCTACCCTAGATTTTTCCCAGTATTTTTGGCTTGATCAGTGGGCCAAAAAAAATCAATCAGCTGTTCCATTATAATTATGAGGCTTAATCTATTAATATGTATATAATATTTTATTATATAAATTGCAGATGCTATCCAGATGTAAGAGTAAAAAAACAAAATAAAAAAATTTAAAAAATTTTTAAACAGGAAATTAATTCTACATCTGTGTTTGAATTCTTTGAGAACTACTTGAGGATCCAAAATGCGGGGAAACTAGAGGGTTATTTGCTCTTGTTTTAACAGCATATGTAGCCACAACAAGAAAGCTGTCTCAAAATAGTAATGAAACTAATGTAGTTATTACTTAAGCACATGCATAATGTCAATATGGGAGCACTTTGAAGCTCTTTTATTGAGTAAGGAAGGTTTCCTTGGCATTTTCCATTTATATTCCAATTGCTTGTCATGTATTTTAATAATGGTCTCACTTATTAAAGTTAATACTAGTTAATATCTCACTTTTTCATGTTCAAGGAGCTCAGATCCTGTTTGTGTCAGTCCTGAGACCATGATGCCATGACAGAGACATTCTCCCTTTGTGAAATTAGAAACATTTGCCCTGCTAGTTCTCAGGATTAGCTGGCTTTCTACAGGGGCCTTGTTTTAG
Source organism: Alligator mississippiensis (assembly GCF_030867095.1). Taxonomy (NCBI): domain Eukaryota; kingdom Metazoa; phylum Chordata; order Crocodylia; family Alligatoridae; genus Alligator; species Alligator mississippiensis. Next base: position 223,180,787 of record NC_081827.1, on the reverse strand, counting down.
AGACTGGTATGCCTGTTCATCAAGAAAAATCCTTTCCCTTTCTCTTTGGATCTTGATTACTAAAGTAAAAAGACTAATTTGTGAACTTTCTCAGTTAAGATCCAAAATGTCTTTCAAATTCCTTTCTAGCACAATTTAAACCACCAGCTGTAGCTTAAAGGTAAAAAAAAAAATCAAACTTAAAATTGTACTATTGCATTATTAATTATTTAATAGAATTAAAGGCCATTCAGTCCAATGGTATACCTGTAGAAAATTGCTTCCTAAGCAATAAGGTTCAAGAATGTCTGGAAGAAACTTGTTAATATTTGACTTTGTAAACACTTTAGTATCATATAAAATAACCTTGCAATGGAGTATGCTAAAGTAGCAGTTTTCTAAATAGCAATATGATGGTATAGGGTCAAAATTGGAGAATTCCTGTAGGACATTCTCTAACAGAATAAAAGAGTTTACAAGAAATTGCTTACAAAATACAACACCTTTTTTCAATGGAATATTTAAAAAGTCAATCAGAAATTAGCATTAGTTGATGGCATCAGAGAGCACCTGTTGTCCCTTCTATGTTATTTCAAGAAAATAAGCAGGTGAGCTGTGCACTACATATATGCAGCATCTCGGGACTGACTCTTTAAAGCAGTGGAGCTCAACTTTTTAGTGTGGTGGGCCAGGTGCTTATAACCCATCTGTACCATGGGCCACCACTTCACTCCAGCAGCATGGGGGAGGGGGGAGGGAGAAAGGAGGGAGGGAGGTGGCTGCCCATGTCAAAGGCAGAGGAGAGAGTGAGGGAGAGAGGCAGATTGCTTATTTCTGGTAGGCAACACCTGCCATAGGGGAGAGGAGAGGAAAAGACAGGAAGGGCTGTGGGGAAGATCAGTGGCATGGCTCTGGGCAGAGAAGGGTGAGCCAGGCTGAGCTGCTTGCTGTAGATCCCCCATGGTGCAGACTGGATGCAGTTACTTTGAGGGTCTGGCCTGCAGACTATAGACTGAGCACTGCTGCTTTAAGGTGTTACATAAAATACACTGAAAGCTCTTCAACTATACATGAAACTTAAACAATACCTTAATAGCATGAATCATGCCAAGGAATATGGCAAAGTCCATCAGAATGTGTTCTAGCTAGGACACTGCAGACTTAGTACTACACTCAGAAGTGGTTACTGAAAGAATATTCCTAGCACTTAATAGAGAAGCAATGGGTTTTAGTACCAAAATACATAAGGAGACATGTGATTCATAGATTCATAGATTGTAGAGTCAGAAGGGACCACAATGGATCATCGTGTCCGACCCCCTGCCCCTGGCAGGAAAGAGGACCGAGGTCAGATGACCCCAGCCAGGTGACTATCTAGCCTCCTCTTGAAGACCTCCAAGCTAGATGAAAGCACCACCTCTCTTGGAAGCCCATTCCAGATCCTGGCCACCCTTACTGTGAAAAATTTCTTCCTAATATCTAAACTAAATCCACTCTCAATTAGTTTACACCCGTTATTCCTACTCACTCCCTGGGGCACCTTAGTAAACAGTGCGTCCCCTATTCCCCATTGACCTCCCCTAATAAATTTATAGGCGGCCACAAGATCCCCCCTCAACCGTCTCTTGTGAAGGCTGAAGAGATTCAGCTCTCTCAACCTCCCCCCGTAGGGTCTATCACAAAGTCCACTAACCATGCGAGTGGCCCTCCTCTGGACCCTCTCCAGATTCCACGCTTCCCTCTTGAAGTGCAGCGCCCAGAACTGGGCACAGTACTCCAACTGCGACCTGACCAGTGCCGCATAGAGGGGGAGCATCACCTCCTTTGTTCTATTAGTCATGCACCTGCTAATGCACGACAAGGTGTGATTGGCCTTGTTGATGGCCTTGTTACACTGCTGGCTCATCTTCACCTTGGAGTCAATTATGACTCCAAGTTCCCTCTCTGCCTCTGAGCTGCTGAGAAGGACACTCCCTAACCTATAAGTGTGCTGGGGATTCCTCCTTCCCAGGTGGAATACCTTATATTTTTCTTTATTAAATTGCATCCTATTTCTCTCTGCCCATTGATCCAACCTGTCCAGGTTGGCCTGAATCTGCTCCCTGCCCTACTAACTTTGCCCCATAACTTGGTATCATCAGCGAACTTGGAGCGGGTGCTCTCCATGCCCTCATCCAGATTGCTGATGAAGATATTAAATAATATCGGTCCGAGGACCGACCCCTGCGGGACCCCACTGTCCACCTCCCTCCAGGCCAAGAAGGAACCATCCATCACCACTCTCTGGGTGCGGTCCCTAAGCCAGTTGGCCACCCACCTGACCATGTAGGCATCCACCCACAGTCTGCTAGCTTCCCAATGAGGATAGGGTGTGAAACTGTGTTGAAGGCCTTCCTAAAGTCCAGGAAGATGACATCAGCCTTGGCTCCCACGTCCAGGCAGTGCGTGACCTGGTCATAGAAGGCTACAAGGTTTGTCAGGCAGGATCTACCTGTGACAGACCCGTGCTGGTTTCCCCTCAGCATGTCATCTGAGTTCTGTTCCTAGATGTGCTACAAATTAGCAGTGTGAGAACTGGGCCTCAGTTTCCCTAGCTATATGGTGGGATAAATAGTGCCTTCCATCCTGATCGCAGGCTTGCAAGGTTTTATTTGTGCACCCTACCTTGACTGCTGCTTGGTGCTGCGCACAAACATAGAGAGGAGTTCTTTTTTTAAATATTATCTCAGTATATCACAGAGGGTGCATCTACACATGCATTTCCTGCAGCACCAGTTTACTGATGAATAAATAACTCACAAGTAAATAGTGCCAGGCATGCAGAGAAACGGGCGCAGATTTCCTGCCAACCTGCTCCCGCTTCCTGGGGCCAGGCAATGGGCCCCTGCCACCACTAGGCAGAGCTTCAGGCTCTGGCTACAGCTGCCAGCAGCCACCAGCCCTCTTCAAAAGCCAATCCTACTCTCTGCTCTCTGGCCAGCCACTTCCCTAGCCAGGAGCAGTATGTGCAGCGCAGGGACAGCAGGCGGTAACACTATCCTGCCAGCCTGTGCCTCCCTGTGCTACAGCTGTGCCAGCCCCTGCTCTTGGCAGTGACAGCCAGCACCCCGCACTCCTGCTGGCTGCCGTGCTGGCCCTGCTGGCCTGTGCAAAGACTGCCACCTGGCCCACAGCCATCTCGTCCCTCCCAGCTTTACCACATGTAGTGACTGGAAGCCCTCTGCATCACCTGGGCCCTCTGGGACCTCCTGGAGTAGCTCCAGCTGGGTACCATGGTAGTCCCGCCCCTCCTCATCAGTGATCCAGCCTACCCACTCCTGCACTGGCCACCTGGACCCCTGCCAGGCCCATCTTAACTGCTGCCTGGGCTGGACCTGTGTCCTGGTGGTGTGCACTTTTGGCCACCTCAAGGGCCACTGGTGCACCCTCACCATCCACCTCAAGTTCACCAAGGACAGCAGCCCCTAGGTCATCATCACAGCCTGTATGCTGCATACGTCTGCAAGGCCCAGGTGGGGCTCTTCTATGAGGTATGGGTAGAGGAGGTGTGAATTATAGAATCATAGAATCATAGAAGTAGAGTCAGAAGGGACCTTGTAGATCTTCAAGTCCGACCCCCTGCCTGGGCAGGAGGGAAACTGGGCTCAAGTGACCCCAGCCATGTAGGCATCGAGCCACTTCTTAAAGACCCCCAGAGTAGGAGCCAGCACCACTTCCCTTGGAAGTTGGTTCCAGATCCTAGCCGCCCTGACTGTGAAGTAGTTCCTACGGATGTCTAATCTGAACCTACTCTCCAACAACTTGTGGCTGTTATTTCTTGTTATCCTGGGGGGTGCTGGGTCAACAAGGTCTCCCCCAAAACCTTCTGGTTCCCCCCTAGTAAGTTTATAGACGGTCACAAGGTCCCCCCTCAGCCTCCTCTTGTGAAGGCTGAACAGGTTCAGGTCCCTTAGCCTCTCACTGTAGGGTCTGCCCTGCTGTCCCCGGATCATGCGGGTGGCCCTCCTCTGGACCCTCTCAATGTTGTCCACATCCCTCTTGAAGTGGGGTGCCCAGAACTGGACACAGTACTCCAGCTGTGGCCTGACCAGTGTCGCGCAGAGGGGAAGGATCACCTCCTTGGCCCTACTTGAGATGCACCTGTGGATGCACGATAGGGTCCAGTTAGCCCTGCTGACCATGACCTTGCATTGTCGGTCCATGTTCATCTTGGAGTAAGTGATGACTCCAAGATCCCTTTCTGCCTCCATGCTCTCAAGAAGGGAGTTTCTCTGTGGTGCGCAGAGGATGCCTGGCAGTGGAAGCATCACCTGCGGTGGCAGCAGCAGAGGTACGCACCCACCCCGATGCCCCAGAAGAGCTGTGCACCTGCCAGCAGGGGCCAGTATACCAGGTGTAGGAAGCACTGGCTGACCACCTCCTCCAGGACTCCCTACTCTAGCCCACCTGGACCACCACATATGGGCCCCCCAGCAACCTGCTCGCTGCAGACATGTCTCAGAAGACCAAGTTCTTATTCCCCTCACATCAAACAGACCCTCTCTCCCCAACAAGCAGAGCCTCCCTTACTCCCTCAACAAAGAGAGCCCCTTCATCACCCACCCCACCCACCAACAATAAAACACCTTCCCTGTGACAACTTTGTTCAGTGTCTCTTGGGTGCCATCCTGAGGTGGGCAGCATGGGGTGGGGGCAACTAGAGGCAGAGCCTGGGGACAAGCGGCCATCATCCCAGCCTCTAGCCACTCCCCTGTGGGTGCATATGCTTCAGTGAGAGCAGTGGGCAGAAAGCTCCACCAGGGGCAATGGCAGCCCATGCTCCCTTGGCATGGGTGGCTCTCCCTCCAGCAAAAAGTGTTCAGGGCCAGTAGGGTTGGCATGCAGCTCTGGCCCCACTGCAGGCAGCTCTGGCTCTGTGCCCATGTGGAGGCAGGGCTGGGCCCAGGCATAGGGACTGGGTGGTGGGAGATCTGGGGTGGAGGCCAGGCAAAGGGTCCCTGGCTGCTGGTGCAGCACAGGACCTCCTCCCAGGCCCAGGTGGGGGCCTTCTTTTGGGTGGTGGGTGACTGCCAGGGTGCAGGTGGGGCTGGATTGGGGCCAGGGAGCAGGTGGCATGGAGACAACTGCCAGGGTCAGAACAGTGTCCAGCACCTGGCAATCATCATCCATGGCCTGCATTGCCAAGACCAGGATGGTGTTCTGTTCCCAGAGGTCCTCCACCTGCTCGTGCTTCAAGACTAGGAAATGTGCCCAGAACACCTGGCCTGCCCAGTCCCACACTTCTTTGTGCCAGTCCCACATCTCCTCGTGGGCAATGTCCTTCATCTGCCAGCTGTCCTGGCAAGCCATGTCCTCCATCCACCAGACCCAAGGTTCCCCCAGCCAGTCAGCCTCTCCCCCATGTGCAGCTGCAGGACCTGTAGAGCCATGAGACAGAAGCTGTTTTTGAGAGTTTGCAACATTTCAACAATAAGACGCTCTGTACCAAGGGCTATGTGGTGCCTCACCTCAGATCGGGGATCGGACGTGCATGGGTGGTCAGGGACCATGGTGGGTCAGCCTGGCAGGCCTGGTTCCAGGTGGCTGCTGGCCAAGCCCCACCATGCCCACTCATTCCCCTGGGGCCGGCAGGCTGCTGGGTGCTGGCTGTGGGCAGCCTGCCTCCCTCACCTTGTTCCCATGGTGGGGTAAGCCAGGCTCCTGGAAGCATCTGCTACCATGGCTCCAGACTCCACTTCCTCCCCTCTCCTTCTGCAGGCCAACCACTCTTCTGGCCATAGCACCCAGACTCAGGGGGCTTGGACTCCCAGATGACTGGGATGAGGAGCAGCCCATGCCCCTGCCCTCCCCATAAGGGTTTTCTCCGGGGAGGCACCTCAGGGCTAGCCCCCCCCATGCCGCAGCTGGGCCCAAGTGTGACCCTGCTGTGCGTGTGGCAGGTGGTGTGTTAGGAGATGCTTGTATAGTCTGAGAGATGCCTAAACCACTACACCCTGCTTTTGGTGATGGCCAATGTGTCCCGGGAACACCTGCACACTTGGTACAAGACCCTGAGCTATGATGGCATGGGGGGCAAGCATGGGCTGCCCCGCAACCTCTGTCACCACCTGGAGGGTTACCAGTGGCTATGCAACACATCCCTGCCCCCTGCAGCTGAGTAGAACATTGCCACTAGCTTTGACTTGTTCCTCGATTTGTGAGAGGCCTATGCCCACTTAGCTGCAGGGACACAGGTTGCTCAATACCAAAGTTTGCGCAGAGTTTGGCATTGTCTTCTGCCTCCCTGTGTGCTGTGGCGGGGAACCTAGAGCCAGGAGAGCGCAGGTGGCCTGGGCAGGGGGAGGGGGGCAGGGGCAGAATGCAGGGGCATGGAGGGCTGCCCCCTCAATCCATGTGGCCATGATTAGCATGGCTGGCAGCTCCACGCAGTCACGGCTGTCAGTGACAGTGTGTGGCTCCAGGCAGTGTCCTCAGATGCTGGAGCACAGCAGATGGGCACCCAGCCAAGGCCCTCCCCTGGGGAGGAGCTGGCACTGCTGGTGGCCAGTGGTGTCATGGTTGGCCATACCTTGTGGCAGGGGCAGGGGCAGGGGCAGGGGGTGGGGCTGGGGCTGCAGAGCTGGTGTGGCAAATACTGCCCTGGGCTCCCCAAGCTGTTGGAGGAGGGTGCAGCTGGGGACCTCAGTGGGATGGGCTGCTGGATGCCTGGGTGCCAGGCTAGGGCAGGGGCAGGCCACCCATGCTGCTATACACAGCAGGCTGTGGCCTGGTCCCAGAGCATGAGTATGTCTTTCAGTTGCCACATGAAGGGCATGGACTTATGGGTGCTCCCTGAACAATGATTGTGGTTGGTGATGCTGACCCACTGTGCCCACAGGGCCTTGACCTTTATGTAGCCGCATTGACTGGTCATGCCTGTGCTCCCACATCCAGGATGACAGCCCCTCATAGATGTGGGCACTGGAGCGCCTGCCCTGCTCAAACTGGCACTGCACCTCTGTGCAGCTGTCCCTGTGTGCCAGGTCTGGAGAGCTGCAGCACCCAGCACAGGAGCCCAGCACAGAACTGGCAGCCACATGACAGAGGCAATGAGCTGCAGCACCTGCAAGCTCAGGGCAATCTGCTGGGGGTGGGCTGTGGGCAGGTGGAGCTGGCCAGAAGCTGCCTGCAGCTGGGCCTGGGGGTTGGCAGGCCTGGCTGAAGCCTACAGTAGCCTGGGGGAGCCTGTAGGCATGGACAGTACAGGCTTGGCAGCTGCACAGCAGTGTGGTGCCACGCCATAGCACCAGGGTATATGCAGGCTAAGATAGCTGGCCTGCAGCCTGCCTGGGGGACACAGGGGTCTGGAGTGGCCTCAGGCTCCCTGCTGGTGTGCCTCAAGGCTCTGAGTTTCTGCAGACTTTTAAAGGCCTGAGGCAGGGGCTGCCATAGAGGCAGCCCAGCCCTGGGGCAGGAGAGGCTCCCTGCCTCCTGGGGCTAGGCTCAGGTCAGCCCTCTAGTGGCAGGGCTCAGCTGGGAGCAAACTTGTTTCCGGGTCATGTCTGCACCTGCATAATTTCACATATTATGAGTAAGTTTGCTACATGCATTTGCAGGTAGCAAATTTACCTGCAATTGAGCATTTTTACTTCACGGTAAGCATGTGCGTGCATAGAAGCACCTGCTTACTGTGCAGTAAACTATGCTACTATGTAGTTAAGTGTCTCATGTAGCCCAGTGACCATTTTTAGATGAGGGCATGAAGAAGAATGTTTGCTGCATCACATATGTGTCTTACTGCTATGCTATCCCAGCCTGATTTATATGAATGTTATTGAGGTCAATATGGAAAATTTCCTTTGATAATTAAGCATGCATTACCATGTAAGGTGTGCAACCCCTAATGAACCTTCTTCAAAAACACATCATCCTTGTGTTTTAATAAAGAACACAGGCCAACATCAGTGCAATATTCAATAGAGGGTTTGGGGGTTTTTTCAAGTCCTGTGTGTATTGTGCCTACTTAATCATAACTAAGTTTCATCAGAAAACCCTTCCTTTAAAACTTCATAGACAAGGGCTTTTTTGTGATACCTTTTATCAGACTAGCTGTGTACAGCTGTGCCCGTCATACATTTCTTGAACTATCACAGCTATAACAACATTCCAAACTACTGCAATATAGAAAAAGTAGTAATTTTTAGGGGGAAAAAAGATTTCATAGATTCCATAGATTTCATAGACATTAGGGCTGGAAGGGACCTTGGAAGATCATCGAGTCCAGCCCCCCGCCCGAAGGGCAGGAAGTCAGCTGGGGTCCTGGGATCCCAGCAAGATAAGCATCCAATTTACTCCTGAAGGTGTTCCATGTAGGTGCTTGAACCACCTCTGATGGCAGGCTATTCCAGACCTTGGGGGCTCAGACAGTAAATAAATTCTTCCTTATGTCCAGCCTGAAACAGTCTTGCAGTAGTTTATAACCGTTTGACCTCGTCATCCCTTGGGGCACTCTGGTGAACAAACATTCCCCCATATACTGGTGGTCACCCCGATAAACTTCTGGTTGGCCATCAGATCGCCTCTGAGCCTGTGCTTTTCCAGGCTAAAGACCCCATAGCTCTCAGCCTGTCATCGTAAGGTCTGTTTTCCTGACCTCTGATCATGCGCGTGGCTCTCCTCTGCACCCTCTCAAGCTTCTCCGCATCCTTTTTGAATTGTGGGGCCCAAAACTGGATGCAGTACTCCAGCTGCGGCCTCACCAAGGCTGAGTGCAACGGGAGAATGACATCCCGGGATTTGCTTGAGAAGCATCTATGGATGCAAGCCAGCGTTTTGGTTGCTTTACTAGCTGCAGCATCGCATTTTAAAATAGTCAATCAAACTTTACTAGTGCCTTAAGAAGCAATAATCCAAATGATATTTGACTGCTCAAACAAATGTATTGAACTTAAAAATCATTTGAAAACTCGAATACAAGTTTCCGTGATTCCTTTAAAAAATAATGCTCCTGTTTTAAAGTCTATTATTCTAGAAGGGCTAGCAGCAGGGGAGGGAAAACTAAAAAATTGGGGTGAAACAGGAACTTACAAAATGAATTCATTTGGGATCTTCTCTCTCTCAGTTAATACTGGTGCTTTTGGCTTCCACTAGATGACCAAGAATCCCAATGCTTTGTTCTTCTAAGCCTAGTTATCAAAAGAAACCAATAGAGACCAGATAAAAATTAGCACATCCATTCTATACAAGCATACCTCCCTGTATTGTCTGGTTCTGCATAATTTGTGTGCCCATTTTGAATTCATAGCTAAGTAAAAATTCCCTGAAAAGGCAGCTGCAGATTCTGAGGATTTTATGCCATGTATACTAACTGCAAGAGGATTAGACCTGTTGATATACTATATAGAGATTGTTCATCCACCAGTTAAATACAGCTAACCCTGGAGAGGAACAGAGATCTCCACTCTGTACCAAAAGAGTATATAATAGAATTTTTAGGAAGAGTAGAGATTAATAAATGTCTTTGAGGTTGTCAATAACATCCCCAAATTAAATTACAAAAGAAAATGTTAGTTTGGCAGAATGTAATTGCTAGAGGGGTTGATATTTTTAGCAAATAATTCTACTTCCAGCACTTTTCCTTTCTCTCCCTGAAGCTGAAAACTATTGGGAGTTGCCAAAGTCTCTCTGTTAATGGGTAGTAGGATGAGCAATGACGCAATGATACCTTGGGTGAGTATGACAACATTAGTACTTTTCCAAAGCAATTGTGTATTCTGAATATGCCTGGAGCAGCACAGCAACTATGCTAGTAAATTCCTCTCTAAGGGTCTTTCCACTGACTTCAGTGGACTTTAGTTCAAGCCCTTACTCCTTGGGTCAGGACTTGCACAAAAGACATATAAATGCTAAGAAATGATCAGCACTGTAAATGCTCTTGGGAATGAACTGACATAAAAGCACTGCACACGGAAGCACTAGTAGTCTGAATTGATGCCTGCCTTTTATCCACGTGAAAGAGGCGATGTGGGTACACAGCAGTTGAGAAGGAGGTATGAGGGATGCTTAGCTTGATTGAGAAAGGTTAATTACATGTGAAATGAGACTGGGATTCAGACTATGTTTGCTCTAGATTTTGTGTAATGTTATATCAACATTGGGATTCTCTGTTATTCTATTAACAAAACAAACTCATTTTGTTTGGTTTCATTTTACTGTTGTTTTAATCCCACTGAACATTTATACTGTTATTTAATTTTACTAAACATGTGTGGATAGTAAAATACCTACAGAATTAAACTACCCAAGGATATTAAAGTGATCCAGTTCTCATACAGATTTGATCTGCTAATTAGCCACACCAATTTTATGGATCATTGCAGCGCACTTAAAATGTATTGTTATATGTTCATAATCTTTTGATAATGAGCTTTTATTGAGAGCATAGGCCAACTTCAGTGCAATGTTCAACAGAGAGGGGTTTTTTTCAAACCCTGTGTATGTGCCTAGTTAATCATAATTAAGTTCTATAAGAAAAACAATCAGTTAAGACTTATTAAAATGATCTTTTCACCTATATGAAATATAAATTATTTGGGTGAGTTTGAACAGACATACTGTGCTTTTATAATATGAAATGTTAAAAAACCCTCTCTTATACAATGACCTCTTGCATCCATAGATCTCAGTGCACTTTATTAAGCAGGTATCACTATTCCCACTGTATAGTTGGGGAAAATAAGGCATAGAAAACTGACGTACATAAATCAGTAAACCAATGGCACAGACAAGAACGTAATACAGGTCTCCTTCTGATGTTCTACCCCAGTATTCATTCCCTTTGGGCAACACTGCCTCCCAAAGCACTTCTATTACATCAAACTGGAACAACACCTATTATCACTTGTAACCAACATTATTTGAACCCTGGTGTTTCAAAACTGCAACACAGATGTGCACATTTTTGATCTACAGAATTATGTCTAGTAATATCTATATATGACCTGGGGAGCTGTGTGAAATTTATATATAAAACAAGAAAAGAACTCAAAAGGGATAAAACTTGGGTTCAAGGCTTACATTTGAGTTTTAATGGCAAATGAGCCAGGTTTCCAATTGAGCTCAAGTCAGAAATACTGTTTTGGGTAAAAACCACATACCATCTAGGGTTTTTACAGGGTATTGATATTAAAACTATAAGTCTGTTCAACTTTGAGATTTTCAATTAAATTTAGCTTTGATTTTGCATTTTTAACTCTTTACGCACACAAATCAGAGGGAAGTAGAGTTGTAAGGAATCTGAAACAGTCATCTATTCCAATGCCCTCCTCAAGGCAGGACCATCCCTGCCTAAACCATCCCAGACAAATGAAGTCCAGCCAAAGCTACAGCATAAACTTGTGTGCACTGAAACCAAAGAGATTTGTAATAACATAAAAATAATGTTTGGGCCATTAAAAACATGGAAAAACTTAAAAAACAACTGATGGACTGATCCAATAAGGTGTTGGGTATTTATAGTTCCTATTGAGGTGCCTTTATAAATATGGAATTTTGCTCTGGGTCCATTAGAGATGCATTAGCGTTGAAACATTTGCAATTTTGTTTGCATTTACTCAGTATTTAATCTCTGATTTCTTTTTCTTATTTAAAAAAATACAGATATTATTTTCACCAAAACATAAAATAAAATTAAACCAGATTATTGTTTCAGGCTTTTAAATGCACAGGATAGTAGAGCTTTAGCTCTGCTTAGGATGGAACTGATTTGCAAGCCATGATTTGGAAGTCTTTTACCCTAACTCGGTTTTTTTCAGTATTCAAACTAAAAATAAAAAATTATTGTTCTCTCCCAGAAAGTGAAGAATACAAATTGGATTCAATTTTTATTAACATTAAGCACTGATTTTTCTTAAACATAAGTTAACTCAATTCAACAAAGGTTCAAGATGCAGGAAAGGACCCTCCTGTCTTTCACAAAGAGCTGAGGTGAATAAGTTGATTTTATGTATTAATGTACTTCAGTGGTCCCCAATGAGGAAAGTGTGCCATATTCCTTATCATAGTACAGAGGTAGAATTGCATCAGATTTAGCATTTGGAACTGAAGGACCAGAGGAGCCTGAATGGGATTTACCCTTTCATGTGTATCATTCTATGGATAAGAATGATATTAATTATTCACAGCCAAATATATGTGTATTGTGTTTAATTACCTTCTAATTTCTAACATACAGTAAGCAAAGCCCTACAAAAATATCATAAGGAATGCAGTGTGATTTAGATTCTAATATAAATTCCCAGCACAGCGCTCCTGTTTAAGCTTTAGAGTAAACAAGGGCTTTTTACTTACCATTTCGTTTCATTTCCTGGAGAAAGGCCTTTTGCCAAAAGCGAAAAACAGGCCTCTTGTGATATATCTATAGTAAACAGAATATGAAACTGAATGATGAGTAAATGCACTCTTTAGCTGTAGGATTTAGCAAGGTACCAAGGTAAATCCTGTACTGCAAGTGAACCTTGGGAGAGTGTTCAACTGAAATAAATCATGTTGTTTTCTTTCCAGATCTTCTTTGTACCATACATGTTCTACACTCAGCTGGCTTCAATGGGAAGGATATTTTACTAGCTTCAGTAAAGGAGCTCTGCCAAACAAGCCTCAGAGAACCTTTTATACCAATATCATCTCTTTCTTTGAGTTTCCAGTACTTTTGTAGAAACAGAGTGAAGAATGAATTCAACTGTGAAGCAGCAATTCTGTGACATGGTAACAGGGACGTGTAATGGCAATGTGCTGGTCATAACAGAAACTGTTAAGGGTTTATTTGAAAAAAAATGTTTGGCAATTTGTATTTAAACATAAAAGAAAAAATTCTGGACCAGAATTCAGTTATAATAGTTCTTGTTAGTGAAATCAGGTATGTTAACTTCACTGGGGCTATTTGTAGAGCAAATACTTTCCGATAGGAGTAAGGTATGTCTATGCTGAAGTCGTAAAAGAGATTGTAATACACTGTAAACATACCCATGCTAAACTAGCAAGCTGGCCAGCAGACTACCTGAAGCAGCACAGAGCACAGTATGACTAGTTTTCCCTACCAAGAAGCAGGTTAGATTAATCCAAACTAATCACCTGTGCTGCTGAGGCTAGCAAGGTTATCCTGGTAGCTAGTATCCTGGTAGCTATGCTGATGGCCAGTCTGTGGAATTGTGGGGATCCCTATGTGGTAGCACCTAGTTGCACTGCCCCAGAAGCAGCCTTGGGACCAAACTATGACTAGAATATCATCCAGGAGGGCAGTAATCTATGTTAATGCTTTCTTTGGAACTGCTCACTCCCCTCCACACACCGAATCAACTCTGGTAGCCAGCACGTTCAGGGCAGAGTGGGTTTGTTCTTTCCATGAGCACCTACATAGGATGGGAAGTAGCAGCCCAGTGGTTATCCCAGGCACAGACTAGCACTGGGGACAATCAGTGTAGGAGAGCTTTTAGCAAGTCCCATTTAACCCTTAAAGGATAATTTGTCCTATTCAGCTTCCTGTGCCAAGGAGGGGGGTGAACAAAGCTGCAGAGCCAAATGGGGACAGGAGTTGTGGTTGCTACACAGTAGTTTAACAAGGTCTGGGTTACTGGGCACCAGTCCTGGGCACCCACTTAAATAAGGTGCAAGGAGTGCTGCCTCTACTTACTGGACCTGCTGGAGCTGCTCCCACTGCTGGCCTCAACCCTGCCATCGCTGCTGCTGTTCAGGGTGCAGACCCTGTAGTTACTTCTCTGTAGCTAGCTGCACACTGGTTCAGCCTGCATGGCCAGTTCTACCTGTGATCTTGCATAGATACCACAGTAGTCACCTTATAACTCTGTGCACCTACAAGGTTACACCAAAGTATCTACCATGGCAATTGCAATAGTGCTTTGCACATGCCATGCATGCTTTCCCTGCATGCCCATGTAAGTCTCTGCATCTCCTGGTAACAATGTGCATATTTAAGGTCCACTTGTAGTGGCCCTTATTGAAGGAGGAAGCTCCCAGAAGCCTGAAAATTCACAATTGACTTGTTTTGACACTCTTATCCACTGACTTTAGAAAAGGAAACTCCCACACTCTGGGCATGTCTACACAAGATGCTTTAATCTAATGCGCAGTAAAGCGTTACCATTTACACATGTGCGGCACTTACCATGCATTAGATTAGTTTTATTCACCATCTGCTAGTACTTACAGAGTACTGTGCAGAAAATTCAGGCACATTAAAAGAATTGCACATGTAGGCATGCCTTCTTACAATCATGCGATAACCTGAAATAAGCATTTTGGTTTATCATGCATCTATCTGGCATCACCAAAAATGATCACTTAGCAGATAAGCAATACCCTTTCAATTCTAAGCTACTTTTAACTCTTTCTCTTTTTATGTCACTAACCTGAAAAATGACATGCTTTTCCCAAAGCTGGTCTAATGAAAACTTTTGCAGCATCACCTTCAGTATTATTTTTCTAGGCGTTGACAGAGGCTGAAGTCCAAGGAAAAAAAAGAGAAAAGAAAAAGAGAAAGAAATCTTAAGCTTTTAAATGGGGCTTAGAAAGAATTTAGGGGCCTGAATCCCAAATGGCAAGTGTTAAAAATACCTGCTCTGCTGTTCCCAGTCCAAGAGGCAGCTCAGTTCAGTCAGGTCTCAGCAGCTTAGTCCCAGTTTCTGAACAGAGTGCAGAAACCAGGCATTCCCTCCCTTAGCTCCTCTGAAGGACTCAATCTTTTAGGCATTCTCACAGCATGCCTGGCAGGTTAGGCACTACAAAAAAGTCAGTGGTGACAGCACTTTGTTTTAAAACATGACTAGAGAAGGAGGTTAGAGCACTTACCCACGATGTGCAAGGCCCTTGTTCAGTTTACTAAGGGGATTCAAGCTCATACCTCCAAGTGAGTACCCTGAACACAGGTTAATGGCTACTCTGGGATGGAAGCATCCTCCAGATAGCCCTTTTACTGGAACTCTGTGCAGAAAGGATTTAAGATTAATTATGTGAAGGAGCATTATGTGAGGGAATGATTACAGTATTCACCTGGGAAAGGGGAGACCTGAGCAAGCATCACTTATGCCTGACCAAATAATGGTCTTTAACATGGCACAGTCGTTGGGAGACATGGACAGACCATCCCTCCAGTACCTAAACCCCTTTATGGATCGAGCTCAAAGTGCTTATAATGGAAATGAACTTACTGTGATTTTTTTTCAATTATTAACTAATTAATACTGCCAACACCCCTGTGATGTAGTGACTGCTAAAGGGGCATCGAGAGAGGATAATGCTAAGCAGTTCCTCCAAGGCAAGTGTCAAAGAAAGGGCCAGAGTTGCTGGCTTCAAGTCTTGTATTCAGACCAGTTAATCCATAGGCGTAGGATAGTGTAGCATCAGGGATATGAGAATAAATGAATCTACATTGCACTAACTATTCCCACAGACTTTAATGAAGCCAGAGCCCTAGCAAAGTACTGCCTGGCTCCCATAGTGTTACCACCAGAAATATGCTTTGGTTCAAACCACACCTATCAGCAGGTCACCTAGTGGGGGGAGAGCCAAGCCCACTACAATAGGTGGATGTCATTGTAAACTGAATGCTGTTTTTGGAACATCATTTAATAATATCACAAGCATATCTCAGCCAATCAGAATATGGAGCTTCCGTTCTATACCTCATGACATGATATTGTACTAATAACTACTCTAATTAGTGATGGGTGAACCTCAAAAGGTTCATTTTCCTTCAGAAGAGCATTATCTGACCCTTATTAGAACAATCCAAACCTCCTGGGTCTGCAAAATTGGATGGAAAGTCTCAGAAGAATTGATTTTCTTTCTTGAGTCCCAGTACTTTCTGCTTCTAGTCAGGCCGGAAATACCACAAGAAAAGCCTTTCTTCACTTCATTTTACCCTCTATTTGGGCCAAACTAAAGCAGCAAGTAGGTTCAAATGGAAAACAAGGTTCAGGGAATGTTATCTGAAAGCTAACACAGCTGCATGGTTTGGCTTATATTTTGTCCAAGGCAGGGTGACAATTGTTATAATTTCCCAACCAATCTGACCAATGTTAATCTCTTCCCTGTGCTACTCTGGTCAATGGGGTTAACAATCCATAAAGTTTATTCCTTGAAAAATACAGATAACCATGTAATATTTTAGCACATGCAGTTCTGAGTTGACATAAGAGTTTTCGAGAAAACTGAAGAAAGCATCTCCAGTCAAACAAAAGGCTGGTTTGTCCTTTGAATATTTTCCCCATGGGTCTTTGTTGTTTGTATTCTTGTCATTTTACCGAAAGTACAGAGAGGAATTGGAGGGAAGGTGTCCAAACAGGAGGAGGAGAGTGCACATTTCCTTTCTGGTCCATTACGTGTTTTCTTAAATTGAACTTTGCAGAATTCCGATATAGCAATGCCAGGCAAACTGGAGGGTGGATATGTCCCAATCACATGGGTAGGGTCAGGGTATCACCCCACACCTCTGCCTTTGAGTTTCTGAACTTGGGATACATTTGGTCCCCTTTTCCACCAATGCTGCTGTGAGGTTATTACTTAATTAATTAGAGACAAGAGAAAAACAAAAAGTTAAAGAGTGAATTGTAGATCACAGAGCCTGCTGTTAGGCACTGGAATAGGCTAATTTAACAATTCGAGGGTCAGTACCTGCAAAAGTAAGGACACAGCTTACAAGCATTTGTACCCAGCTAGTAACAATGTGCGCATCGGGATAATGAACTTAAAACAATTGTAATTAACAGGCTAAGACAAAGGATTAAAATTAAAAATGAATGGTGTGGTGCTTGCAGCTTGCTTGTAAAACAGCATTAAGCCAACTTAATCCATTTTAATTCAGAGTGAAACCTACGGTGCAAATGAAATGGATTTGAGGGTCGAGTTCAGCTCCTGAGAAAGTGCGATACATTCACCTGTGACAATTCTTTCTGGAATGATAAAGTAAGGGAAGTCTCTTAAGAACTCTGAGTGACTCCATAAGGTCCCCAGAGATCAGGTGTCAAAGTTGTCTATCAGATGCCTGAAAAGAAAAAAGGGAAGCATTACTCAATGCTATTGTGAGACAGTTGTCATTGACTGATCAGGCCTTTTAAGCAAGCTTTCACAGTCAATGAAACCACCTGAATAGATGAAAGCCAGACAGCTTCTGACAAACAAGAGACTGTGGAATATTCATTGTGCATCTGTGAGGGAAAGATTAATGTATTAGAAATTAAAATGGGACCAGAACGTATGATCTTGCTCTAACACTTGGCCAGACCTGTGTCACCCATTGCTAGTGCCTGAAGTCGACAGACAATTCTGCCAAGGTAACTGAGAATCATTAAGCATCCTGCTATTGTGCATGGTGAATAATAAAACTTTCCCCCTATTCTTTGCCTGGAGCTGACAATGAATAATTCTGGAGCTATTTGCAATGTTAACAGCACCTATCTTGCCCATCCATTCCTTTACGATAAGGATAGAAATATGCATTTCAACAGTCTGTACAGATACTGATTCACAGGCATTTCAAAGGACACCTGTCACTCAAGTGAAGGACCTGTCAGTCTCCAATGTATGATGGTGCCAGGAAAATGGCCAAAAAGATTATCTGTACTTTATTTCTTTTTTTTTCTCAGATTATAACACTGTTACATTTGCCATAAACTGACAAGTGATTTACACTCGCAACTGAAATGTGTTTAAGCTAGAAAAAAAGCTATTCTCTTAGGCAGCTTTATTCTTTCAAGGTTTACAACTGTATCAAATATACTATCACAAATGTGATCTAAACCATACCGAATGTCATTATGCTAGATATTAGAAGCATTTAATCTGTTTGCTAACACAAAGGTGACATTGATAAAGCTGTATATTTGACGTCAGGACCAGAGTAGCTGAACCTATTTTTAAGAAATAACAAGTTAGTCACAGATCTTGAGGGTGCCTCCAATGTGTTCCCAAAACTTCATCAAATTAGATGGTAAGAACAGATAAAGTTCCTTGGGTCTTTGTCCAAGAGCCAGGTCTGTTTTCATGCAAAGTTATGCAGAGGTAAATCTGGAGGAGCTTTATACTCCGGTGTAAATATGTGAATTAAAGTAACTAAGAGGATAACCTGGCTCTTTCCTGTCTTTTTATTTTGAAAACCATCATGATTCAGATACCTTTAAAAATGTTTGTAGCTTATTCACCGCACACAATTTCAGCAAGAACTAAACTTCCACTCTGGCTTGATCAAAAGTTTTCTGTAATACATCTTTTTACGAATGTGCATGTATTTCTGTCTCTGAACCCACACTTGCTACTGAAAAAAACCATGATATGATGCCAGTGAAGAAAGTCAAGTGTACATCTGAAATAATTCCAATGTGTTGTTTAAACAAGGAGTTGGCAACCTACCACATAAGGGTCTATCTTACCTGGCCTGTGAAGTCTGGCTGTTTCTGGTGTTTTGGCAGTGGGGGTTTTGCATGCGTGGCAGCAGGTGGGGCAGAAATATCAGTAAATGGCATTATCTCAGCCCTCCACTCCTAATGGTTGCCAACTCCTCAGTTAAATTATATAGATTCTTAGTAACTAAGATCAGCCCTTCCAGGGTATGGGGAATATCCTTGAGGATAAAAGAAAGTGATTAGTTTAAGAAACTCATGAACATAGGGGCACCTATCTTACTATTGATTTGTAAACATTATCTAAGACTGAAGTCCAACAGACATTGAAAAATGTAAAGGAGTAAAATAGTGTTTTATTGATTCTATGATAGCAAAACACCAGCTATTTTCACTGAGAGGGCACTTTTTTTTCTTTAATGACTACTCTCGTGTTACAGGAATCAGTAGGAAGTGGCCCTTAGCTGGAATGGCAGGATGGGGAATGAGAGAGTGTCAATTTCTTCTCTCTTCTCAGATACAGCTTTATTAAGTCCAATTATGATCAGAAAGAAAAACACTAAAAAATGAGTCTAAATATGTAGTGAAGAGAGAAGGTTTTTCCAGAAGTCTTTTACAGAAACCTCCTTTGATCAGAAACATTAGTTGCTTATACCTAGTTATCTGTATGCACACTTGCACTAGGATGCTTTGTCCCACTTAGTACTATTGGCAATGTTATTACCAAACAGATTTTGCATCCTTTATAACCCACTGTCTCATATAAAGCTGATCTACAAAGGAAATACCAAGAAAAGAAACTGATGTGCTCCCTCCACTTCTTTTGTTTTTATTTGATACAGAAAGGCCAGATTGGTTTTTCTCTGTTTGATTTTTACATTAGTAGTCTTGGTCTTGTACTCTGTTTTTTTTTTTTCTAGAAAGTATTGTGGGCAACAGAGCAATTGAAAAGGGATGTGATTTGACATACATGCTTGATGGGAGAGGTAGCAGTTGTCAGAGTTCAATATGAAACTTTCAGAAGTAGAGACTGAAATGGTCTGTTCCCAGTAAATCAGATGACCCCAAACCAGACCATCTCAGAGCATGATGTGAAACTCACCTTTTCCAACAACTGTCCCTGATATTAAGGGCTTACTGAGCAATGATGATGCTGAACATACAAAGGTGTTTTTAAAAAATCATGGAAACCAAATAAGTAAAAGGTAGCTGAACTGAGGAGTGGAAGAGAATTTGTTCCCTTATTTATTAAAATGGCCTGATTGCTAATTCAGTAACTGGTGCCTAGATACCAGGGTAATAGGTATGCTAGAAATGGGTAGATGGGTAAATAAAATGCAATTACTGGAAGGGCAAGAGTGACAGCAATTGAGCCTCAACCATCATTAGTTCCTCCAGGACTTGAGTTTTCAGTCTTCAAATCGCTTATCCAAAAGTAGACTTTTCTGGCTCTTTATTATGTATGAAACCTAAAAGAACCCATCCCAGCATGGTATAGTTGGCACCAGTATTTAAGAAAAAAAGAAGTTAAAGGAAATAGTAAAAATTAAGGGAAAGTTTTGGCATGTCTCCAAGGAACTATGCACTTTCATTCAGCCTCAGAAATAAATACATACATCTACATAGCCCAAATTTCACAAAATTTGGGTTAATGAGATGAATCAGAATATGATCACTTTGCAGTTGTTTATATTCAGGATGAAAACTTTGCCAAGGAAGGAAATAAGCTCACTGGTGACACAGAGGCCCTTAGTATTATTCAAATCCTAGCTTAGTTCACAAGTGAAAATGAGGGTGCAGACAGAAGTGCAGCTACCCGCTGTAACCAAGAAGGCTTTGCATGAAGCATTCTGAGTTGCAACGATCCCCCAGAACAAACCAAAGTTCACTGTTGGCTGTGGGGGGCAGGGGAGGTGGGGAGAGGGTAGGAGAATCTAGCTGCTGGCTGGGAGCTTGCAACTGGTTTCCTTCCTTCCTCTCTTCCAGCCTATTCCTGTTTTCAGAATGGGAGGGGTGAAATGGAGCAGAAAGAGCTCATTCTAGGGGTTACCCGACTGGCAATGGAGGGTGGGGTAGGTGAATGGAGCCTCACCCACCTCAGGGGGGCTCTGATACACCCACCCCACTCTCCAATTGGGGCTGAATCCCCCCAGATTGAATTCCCTTTGCTCCCTTTCCCTCGTCCCATTCTGAAAACAGGCTGGGAGGCAGCACAGACAGAAGTTACAGAAGACACTTGGTTTTGAAACATTTTTATCTGACACCTAGAATGAGCTGCACTTCTGTCTGCACTCTCTGCTAAGCTGAAGAACATGGTCTTTAGCAGACAGTCATCCTACATACAGCAGGTACATCATACAGCTTGAGCTGCCTCCCTATTGCTGCGTCAAAGACCACTTCTTTAGTGCCAGTCCTATTCCTTATTGCTTCTGAGGTCTTGCCAGCTGAGAGGAACCACCAGCTGTAACATCTCATGTTCAAGGCCAGCTGCCTTTGTGTACTGACCTCCCTGAAGGGCCACATTTCCACTGTCTTCAATAAGACTGGGAACATGCTGACTCTTTAGGGCAGTACAGAGATCACTCTAGTAGCACAAAATAGAGCCAACAAGCTAGCCCCTGATCTGCCAGTAGAGCAACATGGCCTTTCTCCTACCAGATGATATATATTGTGCCATTAGAAGTAAGCATTAGCTAGTAGCATCCCAGAGGCACACAGTGCCCTCCAGAGCATAACCTCTCAGTTTATCCTGCAAATATGAGATTCTTACTGAAGTAGACATACTTGTCAGTACTGCGCCTACCTTTCATGTCAGTTATCTTCACCATGAGCATGGGGGTTAGTTCTACAGGCATCATTTATTTGTCTTGTTAGAAGAAATAACTGAGGTTCTTTTTCTTCAATAATTTAAAAGTTGTTGTGCTTATTTTCTATGACCCATTCCGGATACTCACAGGAAAGAAAATACACTTCGTTCTCATTTATTGCAAATATTTTCCAGATTATTTGGTTCAAATTCTTCCTCCACAATCTTTCTATTGTAACTTTTAAGCAGACTCTGCAAGTAAAAAGGCTTGAGCTCATGAATGTTCACTTTCTTTCTGAATCAGTAGGCAGACACAAGCATGAAGAAAATACCATAAGATGACTCAGAGTTTCTGTGACTGTGTTCAAGTTCTTTCCATTTTAGAAATAATTTAATTCTGAGTGAAACAAATGCTGATGTGTTATGTGTCTCTTTTGTCATTACTATATGTGCTCTACAAATTATAGGCGTGATTCCATCACCCCTGTTCATACTGAGTAGCATTTACTTTTGCAAGATAAAGATCAATAGGATCCTTTCTGAAGTAAACAGTTTCATTTGGGATTGACCAGCGTAGCTTTGTTGATTTGGTCTTAGTGAGTTGGCAAGATGGAACCTGAATACAGCAAGGCTTGTGGGGCTGGGGTGGCGTTGGTGTAGGCATGGGCACTAAAGCACATGGTTGACAGCCCAGAGGTCACAAATTAGAGGCCATAGCAGAAGAGTTCATAGCGTGGCCCTGTTAGATTCCAATGAAGACCTTGTCACAAGGACACAAAAAAGGAACCAAGGCTTGAGTTTTCATTGACACTGGCAGTCATTCACACTGGTAAAAAGTGGGTGTACAATATTTCCCTGTTAATTTGACAATATTTCACACCCATGGTACTCTCACGTTGCTTTGTGGATTATATAAAACACAAGGCAGGGTAGAATCAGGCCCATAATTTAACCAAAGCTAATTTCAGACAAGACTTTCCAAGGGATCTTAGCTCATTTTATTGATGCGGCTGATGAAAACATGGATTTATGTAATCCCAAAATTCATCTTTTAATTTGAAACCAAAAGTTACTATGGGAAAAGATCCTCCAGAGTATGTTAGAAGCTCTGGTGAGGAGCAATTCTTTTGTATAAACATTTACATTATATTTTTGTCTCCTTTGCTAAATAAAACAGAAGTAAGAGCTTTTTTCTCTCTTACCCCACTCCTTTGGGGACCTCAGTGTCTGGCATATACAGTACAGCTCATTTCTCTTGGTAACAAGTTACACAGTGACATTAGTTATAAATTGCCTCTCTCTCACCAACCCAGTGTTTTCTGTCTTTACACAGTATACTCCAGCAGAAATGCTAGAAATGTTAGAAATGCTGAATTATGAAAGTGAAGGTTTAGAAGGTATGTATACTATACCATCACCATTGACTACTTTATCCCCAAAACCTCTCCATTAGGCACACTGCCAGTTACAATTTTAACAGAGATTTTGCCTCCTTCACAGATTTGCACTGGGTTTTGCCCTAATGTTTTGTTAATGCCTTTTACTGGTCTGTTACCCATTGCTCAGAATAAGAATTTTTCCAGTCTAACCAGTACCAAATTTAACTCCTCTCCAACCATGAATTGTGGGACTATTAGAAATCTGTAATGTTTAACATATACACCACAAAAGCAGAGTGGACTATTTTTTTCTAACCAAAATTATGAATGCTATTGTTTTTTATTGCTAACCCCAGGAGAAAACAGACCAAATTCCATCAATAGGTATTGTGAGTAAACATGCAGTCACTTCTTGGTTTACTTAGTAAATAGAAAACAAACAATGGGGATGAGAAATATAACATAAAGCACAGAAGTTTTCTTTTTTAAATTGCTTCAAAGACTGTGCACTATTACAAACAGCTACCAAGCTTCCAGATGACAAAGCAGGAAAGGCATTGACAATAATGATAGCATCAACCATGACAGCAACAATAGTAGTTAAATGAAATGATCTCCTCATGTTTTGACTGTTGGCTTTCTGGTGACATGGCTTTGAGTCCTGGCTGGGGATTTAAACTCCAAACCTGATTTCCATGAGTTTCCTCATGTCATTAGTGGTGGGGAGGGCTGTTGCCCTCTAGGCAGAACAAAGATGTTTTCAAAATGCCATTGCTCAGGAAAAAAAAGTCTGTGTGGGAGAAAAGGAGTAGGAGACAATCTTGTGAGTTAGAGGAGAACGTGGCAAAATAAGGCGGATATCTCTAGAGAGAAAATTATACTATTAATTTGACTCCCTTCCCCTCCCTGCTTCTAGTTTTTAGGGATGCACTTGGAACAAATTTGCTATTAAATGTTCTCAGTGCATTCAGTAACATCCTGTTCACTTTAAAGTTGATACTTATCTCTAACATAATCAAGTGCAGCTGATGGCAAATATTTAGAATATTAAAGGCTGGCTAAAAATTGAGATCTGCCACACAAAGTTTGCAAAAGCTCCAGAAGTACAGCACAGTGTGGTTCACCCCTTAAAGTGGAACCCAGTGTTGCAATCCATGCACAGGCAAGATTTCCAGATTTTATTTGCATGTGCCACAGGTACAGGATCAGAACCAAAGTTAAAGTGATGGTAAATGACATCTTAACGTTCCATATTTATTCTCCCTTAGTGACTCCCATAAAAAATGTACTCACTATAAAAGGCAGAGCAAGAGTTTTATTGCTATGAATGCCTTAAACTTGACCTCATGGCTGAAAAATCATACTGTGTTCTTTTTGCTTTGTATATCATCACTAACAATAAAGATTTTGGAATCAGGACCTGATAATGTCATGGTTGGTATGCTTGGTAGAAAAGAAGGCAACTTCTAATGCTGCTATATATTAGCTATGCAGTTCCAGTAGGTAAAACAGGGTCTATTTCTTTACTGGTAGTAGTATACAAGGAAAATCATAGAGATTCCTCTAACATCTAATAAGACTGTTATTACACAGAGTTTTAGGATCAGAGGACAATGACCCTTGCATAGCCACAAAGGTGCTGTGAGCCCTGGGAAAAGAAACCACTTGACTACCCTTTGTGTAGTCAAGAATGGTGATGATTTTTCTTCTACATTAGAAATCCCTGAATGTTAATGTGCTGTTATTTCTCAATTATTAAGTTGGGTATTTAATGGTGGTGAACTGAAAATTCTGAAGTCCATCCAGTGAGTGCTTTTATGCTAGCATTTGCCATATGACATGCAAAATTGCACAGGAAAAGGATATATTGTTATTGGTTTGTCAGAAGGGAAAGTTCTTAAGAGAAGCATCTGGGAACCCGTAGAGAATTTTCAGTGCATCCCAATACTTAATTCACCATATTTTTTCTGGTAGTTCTATAATCCTGCATCAGAAGTCAGTGCCCTTGGTATTACATTGCCAACACTTGTTTCTCTCTTATGTTTCTGGTTCCAATTCTGAGCATGCTTTTTGGATATGTTTCTGTCTATAATTTCATTCTTACAACAAAAGAACCAAAAACTAAGAACCCTGCACATTTACAGGCTACATTTCCCCACCATCATGTGACAATTGCTTTCCTTGATGAGAAATATTTATAGCAGTCAGGTTAAGCTGTAGTTGTGAGCATAGTTTTATGTTTGCTGTTTAAAATGTTCTTGATGAAGTTTAATTAATGTAAAAGATGCTGCATTGCCATGGAACATTCATGTCTCCATTTATCCCAGACTAGGTACAATGATAGCAGTGCCATATACTTCTCCTTGTTTCTCAACCCATATATCAACCTATAAGTGGTTACTAAGGCAGACTAAAATGTGGAGGTACATATTCCTTCCAGTTTTATAAATTCTTGTTAATCCTTTCCTTGCTATTGTTGCAGAATTCATTCAGTCTCACATGCCTTCCCCCTTTTGTGCAGCATTACACTGATGTGCCACTTCTGCTTCAGCGAGAATAAAGAGAGGTAGCTCAGCAACCATACCCAATCAGTTCTTGAGTTTTGCTGAGAATGCCAGCAAACTTGCCAACAAATGCCACTTACAGTTGTGATGGTAGTGTTGGAGACAAGTCAAGTAGGAGTTGCACTGGCCACCTACTCATGGCCACCAAATCAACTATGAGACAGGTAATAAGTAACAAGCTGAATCAGTAAATTCTATTAAAAGTTTCATTTTATATGAGATCTTGCACAGCAATTTCGTTTTTCACAGAGAGCCAGGAATGGACATATTTGAAATTTCCAGTGCTCCTGATTTGAGACATTTTGACTGTATTAATTTTGAAATATGATATTTTCAAACATCTTTTAATGAGAAAACATAAAAATGGATATGTTTTCCACTCAGAAATTATGTTTTTAATTGAAAAAAATGGCTACCTTTGAAAAATTAACATAAAAAGAAATGTTTGATCTTCAAAGTTTTAAGATATGTTTCACATCATTTTACTCAATGTTGGGCTACACCAGTGGTAGCAACCTTTCTGGCTGTGTCCACATAAGCAAGGATGTTTGTTTCCCCAGGGACAAGAAGCAGTGGCACATCTTGTGCTGCTGCTACTTGTCCCCAGGGAACATGTGTGCCATGAGCCCTCTTGGCATGCAGCAGGTTACTCCGGGTGGGGTAGAAGAGGATGGGGCCAGCAATTGTGCTGGCTTCAGCAGCCTTACCTGGGTTCCTGAGGGCCTAGGGGAGCTGCTGCCATGACAATCCTGCCACTCAGAGACTGGCTGGCAGCTGGACCATAGCTCCAGCAGGTCAGGCTCCAGTTTTGGGTAGAGCATGCTGCTCCCTCATGCGCCAGCCCACAAATTTTTTGCATAGGTTTTTTGACCCTGGGATGTCCCGGCGTCAACCCCCCCACTGCTGCTCCCTTGCAGCATGGAGAACACCTGAATGTGCAGTGTGTGGTGCTGCAGATGGGTCTGTGGCATCACATACTTCATGGCCATGCTCATCTGGATACGGCCTCTGTGATGACACCTGGAATGACTTGGTTTGTGTTTAAGGCAGACCAGTGCTTGGACCCAGCCTCTGCCTCCACTTCTCCCTGCCACCCAGTTACAGCATGCACAAAGCTCCCCACAGCCCGGTAGTTGTATGGCACAGGCAAACCTCCTGATGCCAAAGCCTCCAGGCCCCTAGCTGTGGCATGGTGTGGGTGAACACTGTCAAAGACCCTGGCTCTGCAGATCTGATCCAATGGGTCTACACACTGAATGTGGCCTGTGGGCTGTAAGGTTGCCAACCCCTGAGCTAGACTGATTCAAACCTCATATTTGTTTTTGTCTAAACAGTTTGTATTTATGTATTTATCAGATGTATGTCCTGCTCTATCCCAAAGGGCTCAAAGCACCTTACAATAGAGAACACTTTTTATTATATAATGAGTATTTACAAGCTCATAGGCTCATTTTGTGGGTTGGGGCCCTTGGATAATTTTAAGAAGTGTTTTGAAAAGGTTTTTGAAAAGCAACTATCTAGAGCGTTGCTTACAGTAGCCACTATAGTATTTATAAGGTTTGTTTTAAAAAAAAACTCTTGTGGTACAGCAAGTCCCGATTTTCTGAGTTCCCAAGCCCCCACTATTCCTGTTAGTCAGCAGGAGCTGAAGACTCTTGTGTTTGCCAAAAAAATTCCTTAAAGTCCAGGTCTTTAAGTCCAGGCATGAGCTCAGAGCTACACCAGATTAATATTCAGGACAGACTACAGGCCCTTGGGTGCCTGTGAGTGCAACATGAAACTTGGCACTCAGGCTGCCAGAACAAATTCAAATGCTCAACTCAAATATTATCTGGGCTGTTATAAATTAAAACCAGTGAAGGAAAGATCCAGATCTGGTCTGCTTCAGCTGCATTGGAATCTGTTTCTCCCTTGACATGCAGCCCCATCAGTATAGGTAGGCGTCAATCATAGATGAGAATCTCAGAGAAGGATGCATTCATTGTTTGCCAGGGCTTGCCAGTCCTCCTAACCCATTTGGAGAAAACAATTTATATAGAATCAGAGCTGGATCCAAAACACATAGAAGTGAGAGAGTGATGACTTCCATGGCTTTGGTATCAGGCTTTTACTTCCTTTTTCAAGCTTCATTATTTTAGGAACTCCAAATTGTGCCGGGCTGAATCATGGCATAGATGGCATCTTCCCCTTCCCCAGATACTGGCCTAGACAGTCACCCCTCCTTTAGCGCATGTTCCAAAGGGAGAATTTCTTGCAAAAGTGTCCACAAGGATATGATTTCTGATTACCTGCATCATGTGTTTGCCTCTCCACTCCCAAACCTTGTGCATCTCCAGAAATCATCCTAGATAAGGATGATCTTTGTCATGGGACCACAAGTATCATACCCTTTGCTTTTGGCCTTACACTACACTTCTTCTTCCTGGCCCACCATATTTTCATCCTTTTTCCTTATGTGAACTTTACTTCATGAAAAGAGGGCTATGTTTAGGGTGAGAAAGAGTCCAGCTTCCCTAGAAAGAGTCTTTCCTCAACTTTTAAAGCAGCCCAAATAAACATTTGATGACTACAGATCCTCTATCTCTAGGAAAGATACTCAGTAGTGCAAGATGCTTTCCTTTGGTTTTTAAAAAAAGAAACGGCTTTACCTTTTGACAACAACAGGATATTACAAAGGTGATACTGACTAAATACACATGAAATGGGGACTGGTGTATCTTCTGAGGTTAAAGCATTTTCTGTCATGAGATAAAGCATTGCCTTTTATATGAATGTTACTTAATTTTCACTATGTGAAACCCTGTTCAATTTAATTACATGCCTGCATCATTGCTTACTTGTGTTTAGAACCCAATGGAAACCCCCAAACAAAAGAATAACCACTCAAACAGCTGGAAATGGATGTAACTTGAAATTCAACATGCCTTGAAATGTAAGGTTGTTACAGTACATACTATAATATAAAAACTACAAATAAAATAGATAAAATAAATTATTATATTAACCTGGCAATTCGTATGTTCATGTCTTAACATTATGAGTAGGTAAAATTTCGTCTGGAACATATATACATAACTGTCTTAACTGTACTCACAAGACATGACTTTGACTTTAGCAAGGCTTTTGATACCATCTCCCACAGCATTCAGGCAAGCAAGCTGTGGAAGTATGGGTTGGATGAATGGACTGTAAGGTGGATAGAAAGGTGGCTGGAGTGTCGAGCTTAATGTGTAGTAATCAATGACTCAGTGTCTACCTGGTAGCCAGTATCAAGTGAAGTGCCCCAGAGGTTGGTCCTGGGGTCAGTTTTGTTCAATAGCTTCATTAACAGTCTGGAAGATGGGATGGATTACACCCCCAGCAAGTTAGCGAATGACACCAACCTGGGCGGTGTAGTAGATACATTGAAGGGTAGGGCTAGGATCAGGGTAGGGTAGGGCTAGGATCAGGCACTCAACAAATTGCAGGATTGGGCCAAAAGAAATCTCATGAGGCATGTCCACACCTGCAGGCACATGTGTTTGCAGCAGCTCAAATAGGAGCGGCACAAATTTGTGCTGGGGATTTTTGCCTTAGTGCACATGCCTGTTCATGCACTTTAGTGTGGGACAAGTTGTGCCAGTTGGAGCAAAATGATCCTGCCCAGCTCCTCTTGGATCCGCTGCCAGGGGGAGCTAGAGGCTGGGGCCAGCACCTGTGTTGGCACCAGCAGTATAAAAACCTTGCCCTTAGGAGGCTTGCCCTTAGGAGCTTCTGAGGCCCAGCCATTTGGTATCTGGGGACACTAGCCCCTTTTGCTAGCTGGGCTGCTGAGGCAGCCCTAACCTAGATTGGCCCCTGCACCCTCTACCCACCGCAGCAGTCTGACAGTAGGGGCTGTTGCCTGCCTGTGATCTGCTGCCACCTGTGACAGCATCAGACCCCTTTGACCTGTGAACCAATGGCTTCATGCTTGCCTGACCTGGATGGGGTGCCACCGCTCTGCTATCTGGGCAGCTATCGCCCAGATGTGCTCCTTGCAGTGGCCCACTTTGAACTGCCAAAGCATGTTCTCTTGGCCCCAAATAGCCAAGAGATCAGCCACCTCATGTGCCCCCTAGCTGTGTCCCCAGTGCTGGCTCTCGACAGGTTTCTCTGCCCAGATCTTGCCACTTGTCTCACCAGCATCATTCTGGTGTTCCATGTTTAAAAACTGCAAATTCCCCAATAAGAAACCCAAATTATCTCATTAAAATAGCCAAAATAGTGTTCTTCTGCTATTACAATGAAACATCACTATATATAGAGGGATCAGTTGGGCAATGTTTTATTGATATATTTGCAAGGTTAAAGCAATTTGGAAGACTACCAATGCCTCCATGATCATAATAAAATAAATTCTAAATATCTATACAGTTTGGCATTTACTTTTGGGTTTTTTGTCATAGAAAAATTAGAACTGCCCCTACCCCCTTCACTCACCAGGATGCGTAGTACTGAGCAGCACTGATATGCCAGTGCCCTGCCCCTGCCCTTGCCTCTCACTCTCAACCCACAGCCCACCCACTCTACTTCCCCAGCCCCTTCACTCCTGACCCACAGGGCCCCCCCTGTGGGGGGGAGGGGGAGGGGGGCTGTGGGCCCTGTGAGAGACTCATGCCCACCAACCAGCTCTCCCACCCCCACACAACCTCCCCACAGCCATACTCCCCTCAAATATCCACAGCCCTACGCCCCTACACACCCACAATCCCCTTCACCCCCAATTCCTACTTATGAGGGACAGCACCACCTGGATTACAGGTTATGGGTTACACTGCCTTGCACCACTCCTGCTTGTCCTTCCCCCTCGCACACAAACCCAGCATTCTAGGGCAGCAGGAGCAGCTTAGAGATGCTCCATCCAGACGCCAGGGTGTCTCTGGAGGTTGAAGTCCCAGCTTTGCCTCGGGGCACGCTGGGGAACTGTGCCCTGCTTTTTTCCAGGATGGTTTTTTTTTGATACCTGACAATCCAGGTATCAAATTTAGAGCCTGCACTGCTAATATGCAGTTCAAGGAACATTTTGTTGTTCTCAGTGTGCCTCACCTCATCTGGTTTGAAATGGTGCAAGTGGCACGTGCACACTCGTCTGGATGCGCCTATGAAGTTCAACAAGGACAAATGCAAAGTCCTGCATTTAAGACAGAAGAATCCCATGCAGCAGTACAGGCTGGGGACTAACTGGCTAAGCAGCAGCTCTGCAGAAAAGGACCTGGGGGTTACTAACAGTGGACAATAAGCTGGATATGAGTCATCAGTGTGCCCTTGTTCCCATACTGGGCTACATTGGTAGAAGAGTTGCCAGCAGATTGAGGGAAGTAATTATTCCACTCTATCCTGCTCTATTCTCCACTGGCGAGGCCACATCTGGAGTGCTGTGTTCAGTTTTCAGAACTGGGTTTATCTAATCTGCAGAAGAGAAGTCTGGAGGGGATTTGATACCAGCCTTTAACTACCTGAATGATGGTTCCAAAGAGGATGGAGCTAAACTGTTCTCAGTGGTGACAGATGACAGAACAAGGAGCAATGATCTCAAGTTACAGCAAGGGAAGTTTAGGTTGGATTTTAGGAAAAAGCATGGTGGTGAAGCACTGGAACAAGTTACCTAGAGAAGTGGAAGAATCTCCATACCTGGAGGGTTTTAAGGCCCTGTTTGACAAAGTCCTGGCTGGAGTGATCTCGTTGGAGATAGTCCTGCTTTGAGCATGGAGTTGGACTAAACCTCCTGAGCTCCCTTCCAACCCTAATTTTCTATTATTCTATGATTCATTATAAACTTTTCCAGCATGTATATCTTAACAATATATGCATAAAATATCATTAGTGAAATATATGTTGAAAGACTTTACAAACCTCATTTTTAATGAAAAACCCTGTACAACCTTAACTATGTCTCCATAATTATTATTTTATGCTATATAATGATAATAAGTAAATTATAAATAATGGGCATGGAGTTCTGTTTGTTAGCCAGTGTGTGTTACCCTTTACAAAAAAAGAGAAAAGGGTTATCCTAGGCTAGAGATAGGACTTATTTTTCCCTCAGGAGATCCAAGTTTGGATTTTTGCTGCTATAGGATGATGTAGTCTGGAAGTCCTGTGGAAGCCACATCATATCCTAGTGGAAGAAACTGCTTCCTGTTGCAATGATTTTTTTGGTTGGTTCAGGAATAGGGCTGAATGTTCTGAAGGTAGTTGCATCAAGTCAGGGACCTTAGGTTAGTTACTACGGCAAAGC
Organism: Alligator mississippiensis; assembly: GCF_030867095.1. NCBI lineage: Eukaryota > Metazoa > Chordata > Crocodylia > Alligatoridae > Alligator > Alligator mississippiensis. The sequence continues at coordinate 223,149,411 of NC_081827.1, read as the reverse complement.
CTTGAAGGTGAGTGGAATAAACAGGAAAAAGTCCCCAGGACCCAAAAGTTATGTCCCCAGTAGAATTAAAGTTGTGATGTGTAGCATTAATTGGCATATTTAAGACAATCTAGATAACTTAGATAACAGTAACAGTGAAGACATGGAGGCTCTCATTTCAGAGCTGGGTGCACAATCTCAACTGGGGACCCAGCGTATACTTTCATTGCTGTTGCCTAAAGTAAAAGAATTAATTAGGGGGCTAAGAAACATGCCTTATGAGAAAAGGTTGAAAGAAGTAGGATTATTGGGCACTTTTATATGTGCTCCAGGGGTGGGGAGATTTAATTAGAGCAGTGGTCTCCAACCTTTTTATGGTGAAGATCACTTTTTGCAAGTAAAGGGCACCCCAGGATCTACTGCCCCTGCCCCACCCCCTGCCCTGCCCTGCCCCCACCCTGCTTTCCTGCCTCCCAGACAAACCACCCGGGCTCTGACCCCACTCACCAAGCCCGGCCCAGGCAGCAGGAGGCATGGTACAGCCCAGCCACATGTGTTCTGCCACTCCCGATCGTGGAGCCTGTGGCAAACTGAGATCGACCGTCAAAGGCTCCACGATCGACCAGTCAATCAAGATCAACTGGTTGGTGATCACTGTGTGGTCACCACAGAGTGACTACTCCGAGAACTGCTTTAGTTAAAGCACCGTCGTGTCTTGTTTATCAGCATCCCTGCACTTAAAAATGGTGACGGGATTCAAGCGCCTCTGCTGCCATTTTTAAGTGCAGAGATGCTGATCCATGAGACACAGGAGGCTACTGGAGCATGGCAATTGCCACACTACAGCAGACTCAGTTAACTGAGTGTTCTCCGACACACGAATTCCAGTATGTTGGAGCAGCCTTGGTGCTCATGTATAGGTGCCCATTTAGTCTGGGGAAGAGAAGACTCAGGGGAGAGTTGCCAACAGTCTTCCCTGAACAGTGATTATAAAGAGATGGAGACAGACTTTTCTTTGTAGGTATGGGAGATGGGACTAGGAGCAGTGGCCTCAAATCACAGCAGAGGAAATTAGGTTGGAGATTAGGCAGAATTTTCTGACTATAAGGTTGGTTAAGCATTGGAATAGGCTATTTAGAGAAGTTGTGGAATTTCCATCCCTGGAAATTTTCAAGAGCAGATTAGAGAGATGCTTGACTGGGACAGTTTAGTCAGGGATTATTCTGCCTTAAGCAGGGCACTGGACTGGATGATTTCATGAGGTCTCTTCCAGCCCTACTTTCCTATGATCCTCAGAGCTATTGCATCCTCACTGTTTTTGTTACCCCAGCTAATATATATTTACTTATCTGCTGGAACCACAATTTTGGCTGCAGTACAGCCAGGCTCTCTGAAGAGACAGAAAATTCCCTGCTTCCAGGGAAATGAGATTTTCAAAACTGGCTAATTTATAGAAGCATGAATCCCTCTGATTTTCTATAGAATTTGTGTTCCGAAAGTTTCTAGACATTTTATAAAATATTTCATCAAAAAATTGTGGTGCATAGAAAAGTAGTTCCCAAACTTTTTGGACACACAGACCACTTTGTCAACCCTCAGTATTTCTAAGGGCGCCTCTACATGTGTAGGTAAAGGCGCAATGGGATCTAATGCACGATCCACACAATTGCACCTCCTGCCATGTTACACATGGCAAGAGGCATCACTGTGGGATTGCAAATCAGATCCCATCCTGCCTTATTGCCAGTGTAGGGGGACAAAAAGCAAGTTCTGCTGGATGGGGAACTAGCTGATCGGGCTCCCAGCCACCAGGGCCCCACAGCTGGGCCCCTGCAGCTGGAAATTCAAAGCAGCTATGGTCTTCCAGCTGCTACATGGGATCTCTCCATGGTTGGGAGCCCTATCAGTTGATGGAGCTCCCAGATGGGGGACCATGCTCTCCCAGTTGGGAGCCAGCATCTTCTGGGAGCTCCCATGCCCAGGGGTGCACATGGGCCCCCACAGCTGGGAGCTCCTATCAGCTAACTGAGCTCCCACCTGTGGGGATGTCACAACCCAAGGGTGTGATTTTGTGTGTGTGCGCTTCGGCACTGCTAAATTATTTCCCGCCATGAGGAGCTTTCTTTGCAGGGTGCATTTCTCAGTTGCAAAGAGAAAACCCCGGTGCAAAGGAGTTCCCACCACCCACATGCAAATTTGTGTCCCACTATTGGCTGTTTCTAAATTATTCCCACGTGGTGGCTAGCGATTGGCTTGCTAGCTGTATAAGAGGCTTTAGCGGTTTCTGCCCAAGTTGGAGGACTCCACAACCATCTAGTGGAGGAGGAGGACTTCACGTCTCGTGAAGAACTCTAAGTGCTGCAGAGCCTAACGGACCCAGCGTGTGCCTTAAGAAGGCTATAGGGCTCTGACCAACCTCTGGCCTCTCCCCGTCGCCGAACGTGATCCCTCGGCGAACCCCTTCCCTGCGCGCTTGTTCCACGGAGCCTAGCAAGCTTCATGAGTGTGTGTATCCAGAGCTCTGTCCGAGTTATTTCAAGAGGCTCGAGTTTTCTGCGGGTCTTGTTCGAGTTCATGTTGTGGAGCCTAGCAAATTCCACGTGTCTGTCTGTAACTGCAACTGTCTGTAACTGCAAGTTTTTCCTGCCTGCACCGCGACCATCTACGGTGTAAGTAAAATAATCTTTAATCAACTGCTACGCGTCCATGCCTAATTCTAGTCCGCCGGCCTACATTCCCCAACCCGCGTGCCAGGGCTGCTGGCCACAGCCCGCTGCGTGCCCCTGAGGGCCTCAGACCGCTCCCGGCCCGCAGAGGGGGGACAGGCTACACATACAAATTAAATATGGGTAGAAACCAACTATGAAGTTATTACACATTTTTCAGCAATAGCTTTTTAGCCAGTTGGACATTTTTAAGGTTAATGTGCACTTGTAATCAGTCTAAATTAACTGTGTAATTAACCAGGTAATTGTATAATACATGTAACACGTAGAGAGGGCCTGGCAGAACACCAGTCATTTAGCACTTGGTTATGCGAGTACTAAATGACTACACAGTTACAACTGTGTAGTGGACAGCTTGCATAGATGCACCCATTGTGATGGAACAGGTAGTGTGTTGTATCTTTAAAAAACATAATACACAATTATCTGATATTTGAGCTATAGGTCTTAATAGAAACAAAGTGAACACAACAAATGCTAAACACCAGGAATAAGCAAAAATGTCCTTCAAATAGGGTATGATTCTGTACCAGTGAACTCAGAGGACATTTTTGAACTCAACGAGGTTGCACTTGCTTGGTATATATTGCATCACAATCCTGTTACATATGACATAATAAATCATGACTACAACATAACCCCCAAACTCTTATAAATCTACCAGTTTTAAAGCCACTCAGGTGTCCTGGGATTATATAGAAAATCAGGAAGCAAAAAACCCCAAGAACATGTAAAAGAAAAAACTTTGGGGGCATTTTAAAGATTAGAAAAGTACAGAAAAGGCCTCAACCCAATTGTCCTTTTGCAGGTCACCTCAGCATAATTTTAACATAGTCATTTGTAATAAGTTTTACTTCATAGGAGTAATAAACAGAAAAGGAGGTGGAGACATTGAATCACTGTCCCTCAAGAAAAGTTCAGCAAAGTTTAGATTTTGGAACTTGCATAGTTCTCTCTCTTGTGATGGACACTGAGGAAAAAGAAACTCTTATGTTTGGAACCTGCCATATTCTGAAAGCAACAACCAATTCTTAACACTGCAAGAAATCTGACAAAAAGTTGTAATGAGTTCTCATCAATTTTTCTGATGATCTGTACCATTTAATACATCTCAGGAAAAGAAATACATGCATCAGGTTGTAACAGCTTGCTATATTGTTACAAATATCAGCAAAACATATTTTGGAAGTAATTGGTCTTTTAATATCATGTAGTTGATCAGTAATTACATCTTATGATGCCCAGAAGAGTCAATGCTTTATTTAAAAGCCCAGAAAGATACTTCGGTATCATTTGAAATGAAAATTCCTGAATTTGTTGGCTATTTTTTAAACCCATAATCCAGGCTCCCTGCAGATGTTGCAATGGACTAATATTTGTATCTTCATTTTAGCAGCATCTGCTTGTATACAAAAGTTTAGAGCAACATGTGCTATAGGTTAAGAAAACACAAAATGATCTCCTTTCCAGCTGATTTATTTCCTAAGATGAGTGTAGAAAATGATCTCTCTCTCTTTCTCTCTATTTCTGTACATCTTAAGTTTAATAGAACACTGAATCCAGCCACCATCCCACTAAATTATCAGGCAAGTGCTGAACCCTATTTTTCTTTTGAAGAAGTACAAGGGCGATGAAATAATTTGTGGATCTGGGTTTCCAATATTAAATAATTCTTACCATTTAAAACAGTTTTTGTACAAAATATTTTATAGTTAGAGAAATAGTTTTTGACATTTTGGGGGGGAAAAGAACAATGGACCGTTTACAGGTCTACACAGTAGATTAATGAATCTAATTGAGTCTGTAGGGAAATGCTTCAGTTTAACTACTGGAACTAATTTATACATTCACTACATCGTAATAAGTCAATTTAAGTTTCTGGAAATAAAACTGGATATCCTGGGTATAGATTTGAACTATAAATTTCTGCAAGAAAGGAGTCTGTGTGTTCATTATACATTGTAAAATTACCATATGGACCTGTCAACACTTCTTAGCACAGCTTTGTAATAATGTCATTTAGTTTAACATTGTAATGTGCCAACTGAATTAATGTGTATGACACAATGAATGCCTCCCAACCGCTGGTTCTGGGGAGGTTTGCAACTTTTACAAAGATATTTCTTATTCAAAAGCATTTCCTGTATTTGCACTGCTAATATATAGCCTTTGATTAAGTATGATCAGTATTAATTAGTGTAAGAGAATTGTTCAGCTACTTCTGAATGTTCTGAAATGGAAACATAACTATTGCAATTAAACAAAATCCTAATTACTACTATTTTGTCTTGGCATCATTACGCCTCTTTCTGGATTTCATCTGAAAATGCTTATCACCTCTGTTCCGAATTTCTCTTTCACTCCACTACTTTTATCTGTCTGTAAACCACTCTGGGCTACAGTTGACAAGAACAAGTTGTGTCATTTGAAATATTTTGTTTCCTGCTCTTCTAATTCCCCATTTTCTATCATTTTGCTATAATGCTCATTTTCCTTTAAGAACTCAACAGTAAGTTGGATCAGGCAACATGTATTCTGATACTGTTCACTCTTTTGTTTTATACATTTGAAGCCAATAGATCTATGTTTTATAAACCAAGTAAGAACAAAACTTGGCAGAACACAGACCTCCTGATAGAGTATGTTTTTTCAGTGCAGATTTATTAACAGAGGTTAGCAGCCAAGCCACACCGCAAAGACATACACACTGTATCGTCACTGGTACTGCACTGATTTGTGTGAGTCACTAACACTTCTGGAAGCATATTTCAGAATTCTTAGTACTGTTGTAATCTGAGCCTCTCTGATTTTCCCAGGGAACTGTAGGAGAATCCATCTGCACAGACAAAGAGAGCTGTGGGTAGGTACTGGAGATTATCAACACCCACGTGGTGTAGCCTGCATCCTCACTGCATGGTGGGCAAGTTTAAGCAGCATTCAGGCTTTAACATATTTTCTAAGACCAAGCAGCTAGCTCCCATATATGCACCAACATACTTGGGCCAGTTTTTTATGTGTGGAAGGAAGGGAAGTTGGAGATAACATCAAAATAAGAGCCAAAGTTAACTGCAGTGAAAAGAAACTTGGAGTGTTTCTGTCTAAAAAAATGTCTAACCATCTACCCAGTTAAGTTAAAAATTAACCATGTGGGCCAATTTTCAAAAAGGGACAGATTCATTGTTTTCTATTGCATGCAACGTCCTCCTTGTTCTTCTGTTTCAATTTGAGGGTTGGAGAGAAACAATGACAAAGTGATGTGAATTCAAATTTAAACTCTGGCCTGGATTTCTACCATAATCTACCCCCATCAAACCAGGGGAAAATGAGTACCTGATCATTCAGGCTGGGAATTAAAGATGGGCACCTGTACTAAATCCCTTGTGTATCTTCGGCTACAGACACTGGTGTGCCTTTATGTTATTCAAATGGATTACTGGGCTCCACTGTATTGCTGACCTCAGCTTAGACTTTCAGCAGTTCAGAATTTCTCTTGAATTACATTCTTCCCTTCACTCAGACAAAACTGATGCCAGTCCATCCTTACTTCCAGTAATACTCTGCCCTGCTAACTGTGTCTCTGTCTGCTGACACTGTCTATGCTAGTATTTTCTTAACATTTTCTATGCATTCGTATCAGCAATACTGTCAATGTAGCTAAAATACCAAGGGATGACAGTGTTTTTATCATTGTGTTTTGTCACCAGGACATGTTGTGAACTAATTAGAACTAGTGGTTGCAACAGCAGTGCCCAGTCTAAGACACTGCTGCCCCTGTTACTACCATGAAAGGTAAGTGCTTTCAATTCCCAGTTAAGCCAAAAAGAATTTAGGATACTTGGTATGTGCAGGAGTAGCTTTATTCTTTGCAGGTTTAAGCCTGCAGAAAATAATATCTAGTTTCATATGTCTGACAGCCTCATCTGTAGAGTCACGGTTGTAGTGTCTTTACAAATTCCTAGAGTGCAGCGAATAAAGGTGAAAACCTTTATGCAAATGACTGAATAAAGTGGCTGTCTGAATGCTCCCAGCACAGCAGCCAAGTAGAAAGCTTTCCATTTTCAGCTGTCTCTTATTTACACTAAATACACACTGTAGTTATGATGATGTCTGCTGCGTTGTAGAGGAAAAAAGCTCTCTCTGCAGCATTTTCAGCTTTTATATAAAGGCCAGGATTGGTATATGACACAAGCCTAGGAGATGAAGTGGTTGATTCCTTATGCAGGATTTGAGATTTTCACTAATTTGTAAGGGATGCTAAACTCTTTCTGGGTACTCTTATTGCTCTACAGGACAGGATGTTATTATACAGATTAGTGACAAAGTATTGTCCTTGCTACATGGTTTTCCATACTATTTCTGTGTTTTTAGATACATAGCACTTCTCTGTATTAGGGCATCACATAGCTGATAGGGTGAGTCCATATAAATTGATAGGCTCAAACAGTTCCCTACCTGCCTGAGAAAAATCTGGATGTTACAAACTAAGGGCCAGACCCATTAAAGGATTTAGATAAGCAGCCTCAGCAGGGGCCTAAGTCCAAACTAGTCCTAACAGCTTCTGGCAGTAGGCACATCCATTTTTTGACCTAAAAATTCTCTCAGCACCCACAGTTCAGCCTTCTGTACATGCCCACAATTACCCCCTTCTGGGAAGCTGGGAACCACCCTGACACCAGAGTCCTGTGGGGATTAAATACCTAAGGTAGAATCTAAAAGCTTTCCTGAGGTGGCCTAATGTGGCAGTCATCCACAGAGCATGTCTAACACACATCGACGGCATTGAGTACAGAACTAAACGCAGGAGCCAGAGCCACTGTCGTTCAAAATCACATGTCTGTGTTTTATGAAAGAACCAACTAGTTGGACCTCTCACCCTGGAAATTGAAAAACTAGACATCCTTCCCCCGAATGGGTGGGAGGGGTGTTTTAATTCACATATCCAACCTTCCAGAAGAATGTCCTAACCAGAAAACTAAAATCTATCTTGGGTGGGTGGAAGATACCCTCATTGCTCTTGCTGAAGCTGGACCTCTGTGCAGCAATACATGCAAGATTCATATAACCACTAAATAAGAGGGAATAGGACTCATCAGCCTGGAAAGCAACCAGCTATTTGGAGGTAGTCCTAGGTTCTGGTACCTTCTCCCTGCAATGTTCATGCATTTTACATTAAATAGTTACTGACGTAAGAAACAAAACACACACCAGCCTCTCCCCCATCAAAACTGGGCATGCCTACACGAGATGTGTTAATGAGCATTAGCCTAATTTAATGTGCATCACAGGCATGCATTTACATGTACACACCCTTGATGTGTGTTTAAAATGGCAAAATTAAGCTAATACACCAACATTTGATACCTGTAAATGCAAGTATTAAATTAGGCACAATTAGTTAAAGCACATTAACACATGTAGATGCAACCTGGTATTAATTTTAGTGCTGGATCTGCCTAGCCACTAGAGGCACGTGGCAGGGCTGCAGGGACTTGGCACTAACTTCAGTGCCAAGTCCCTTCATGTGCAGACACCTGCCAAAAATCGCTTAACGTGCATTAAATATAGTTGCACTTAAATGCAGGTATAGGTGCACCAACTATACTAAATCTGTTAGGCTGCAGAGTTATGTACCCATGTTCCTCCTTGCTTGTACTCTCACATCCTTTGCTCAGCTGTGGCTCAGCTAGGAGAAGAGTGCTCCCTTGCAGCCTAACTTCTTGGGAGGTGGGATATGTGGGTTTGAATCCTTCTCAGGCAGAAGACGGCCTAGTACCCAGGTTTCCCACTTTCCAAGTGTCACAAGCATGACCAATTTCACCTCCTCCAATAGCCCTGCTCAGCTCTTTCAGTCACCGACCTTAGGATTCCAGGCTCTGGGTCCCAAGTGCATGGAGGTACATTCCTCACAGCCCTGATGGGGGAGCAGGAATTCAGACACAAATGGCAAGCTTTAGGCAGCTTCCCACTGAGCGTGTGGGTTTCTTGGTTTACCTTTCTGAGGTACCTAACTTTCCCTATGCAGTATGCAGGGAGGCTGGGAACTAACTGGGTGATTTGGATTCCATCTTCAGGATGACATATCTAGAATTAAGGTGATCCAGTGCCTAGCTGGTCAGTCCTTTATTTGAGCTGACCCCAACTGAATGCAGAAATTGATTTAGACAAAACAAGCATAGTAAGAATTGCAGAAATGAAAAAAAAACCCATCTTGTCTTGATTCCTGCATCTAATCTATCAGCAGAATTCCCACTGAGGGAATTATAATGGAAATGCACATATAGTCCTAATTATAGCAACTGCCCAGAGGCTGCAATAAGGAATACAGAAGGATGGTAGATATCTTCAGTACATCCTTGTCTTTGGCACAAATTCTGCAGTGTTTACTCCTTACTGCCATTGAAGTTAGTGGGAGTTTTTCCTTAGTATAGACTTTATAAGTCAAAAACAATTTTGCCCTTTGCCCTTTATTTGTCTACTACTTCTTTTAAAAAACGTGAGCCTCCTTCCATCTATCAGCAGCCTTTCTGAATTACACTGGAGATTTCATAAAATATTATCACATTTTGCTGGATGATGGGTAGGGAGGTGGGCTGCTACTTAAAGGTAAAAAAAAAAAATCTTACTAATCTCTATGTAATTGGGCGATGGGCATCAAAGTGTGAAAGCTTTTCACTCTCTTCATTTGTGATAGGGATTCTTTGCAGTTTGCATGACAAAATAAGTGCCCATTCCTAATACAATAACTATGATCACTTACCTGCAGAATGAAGCAAGTCTGTGTGGGCTGACTGCTAATGTTTACAAGCTGATGAGATGCTGCATGATTTCCCTCAGGATACAGTCTTAAGTAAAGGACTAGCCGAATAACTAAAAATCCTACCTCAGTGAATTAGCTGAATAGGCTAATCCCCACAAATAGATAGGATTTAAGGTTTGATTCTAAGGTTCTTATCCAATTGCATAAATCTATGCAGACCCAGATATACTGTAGATTTACAGATATAGAAATATGTAAGGTGGCAATAAAATATAGTATAAATATTCAAAGCCAACAGTGTGGGGGTGGGGGGGTTCACATTTAAGTTCTTAACATATTTCTTTTGTTTAAAACAAGTATGTTAAAACATAAGGTTTTTTGTAATTAAATATTGGGATGAGGTTTTGAATCACTAATTACATATTAAAATACAGTATTTAAATTTCTGCACTCTGATTTCTACTTAAAGCTATAATGGTTAATGTCACTACTTATGCAATCCTGATAGCATCAGCCTATAAAAGGGTGATTATAAAAGATTAGAGCATTAACTATAAATTCATCTCCCTACCTAATAAGCAACATGTTAATGATTGAAAGTCAAAGGCACTTTTCAGAGAAGTCACAGGTTTTATTCCAATAAAAAAAATCTGATGACAATGAAACAAATGCTTGAGAATAGCGTGTGCATTGATAGTATTAGTGCCTTGCGCTCAATAATTCTAGAAAGAGTGATAAATAGTAGATCCTCAGTTAGATCTTTGTTTTATTCCCCAAGTGACTTGTATTTTGGTTGATATACAGTCAATGTGATTGCAGTTGTTTCCCAATGCAAGGAAAATGCCCTTCATGAAAATGTTATTAATTACATAGAGCTGTAATTGTGCAGAGTGCTTTAGAACAGGTAGGTGGTTGACAAAAAAAAAAGTGTCCTTTATGCAAAAATAGACATATCTTGGTAATGATCAGTTTAGTTCTATTCATTTGCCAGCTCCTTTAACTGCCTTATCACCTTCTCGGCAATCAGAGAAGTAGATTATTCCAGGTGGAATCTCTAGAGAAGATATAAAACATGCCTGATCCTACTTAAAGGAAAGAAACAACAAAATTCCCTTCACTGGGAGCAGGATTGTGCCCTGTATTTCACTAAAAGATTTCGAAGTACTGCTGGTGTCACCCCAGAGAGCAGCCTTCTCGCTCGTTTTCTTGTTTTCAATATTGATCAAGCATAAAATGTGTTTTTGAACAAGTTTGACATGGAGGAAATTCCCAGTATTGTTTAATCAAGATCACGATCAATTACATTCTAGGATTTGGGGGATTTCTACCACAAGGCCAAAAAGTACCTGACAAGTTTCACAGATTGGAACAACATGAAAGAAACTGCAGCTGGATGGTTAGAAAATGCAGGAGAAATTAAAAAAAGAAGTGGGTAAGTAAAAGTTATCAGAAGGGCTCCCAAGTCCCTCAAGCCAGGTGGCACCTAGGATTATTTTCAATGTCTTCCAGAAAGTCACTGAAGGAACACAGAACTGGAAGGGCTTCTGAGACCTGCATTTGAAAGCAAATGCTTGCCCAAGGAATCCCCAAAATTACTACTTCAGACCATCACACCCAATTATGCCCATATGTAAAACACCAAGAACACCTTGTAGCATGCCAACTAAATGCCAACATTAAATAAAGTTAAGTAATCAGGATTTTCAGTCATCCAATGTAAGTCAATTATATGTAGAGGGGTTATTTCCTCCCCAGAATGTTAGCAAGACTTTACTTGACTTCTCACATGTGCGGTTTCATCTTCTGCTCTATATATGTGTCCAATCATACAACTGCAAGAAGCATCCCACTCTGGTGGCTTGAATACTGTTGTGAGTGGCTGAAAGCCCAGAGTTTGAGAGTTTGAGGCCATAGCAGAAGTGCTCATGGTGCAACCCTGTCAGATTCCAGCAAATCTATGACTTCTGCTAAAAACCTTGTCACAAGGACACAAGAAAGCAACTGCAAGGAGCAAATAACAAGTCTGTCACAATTATGTGTGCGTACCTTTGAAACTTACTCCTTCAGTTCAGGATATAGTGGGCCAAATTCCCTTTACATCAAAGCAATTCCTCCTTTGCTCATTTTGGCCCTTTTTAAGCTTTCACTCAATATTGGCATCTATCAAACTGACTCCTTCACATTAGTCTTGTGCTCTGTGTTTCCCTTTTATAAACCCATAATTGTACAAGCTCATGGATATTTGCTATGCTTCATGCTTCTACATCTCCTGAACAAACCTTATCTGGGTTGAGAGCAGTTACTGTCAATGATGATTACTCAAGAACAGAACTTAAAAACGAAGTGCTAGAATCTTTTTTCAAAAATTGTATTAATTGAACTAAGCAGTTAATTTAGCTGCACAACCAGATGGACTTCCATTCAGGCTCAGAACCTCAAGTGCAAGAATATCAACCAAGCCCTGGCAGCCATGAAAACCCTGGCTGCAATGTGAAAACATGATAAAAGACTATATAATGTCACAGATCATGTGGCTGATCTTCCCCCAAATTCCCACTAAGAAATTAACTAGAAATATGGTTATTCTAATTTCCACCACTGCCTTAGTATAGTTGCAGTCAAAAATGGATGAAAACTTTCATTTATTAGTAAATGATGTAAATCAGTTCTTGCATCATGTAACATAGGAAATTGTATACACAAAAATGCAGCATTTTACTTCAGACCCTTTCACAGATCTGTGACGTCTCCAGATTTTTTTTTGTAATATAATCATCTGGGTCATTGTCTCTATGCACCACTCTTTTGTATCTTATTTTCTCCATGGTTCCTTTGTGTGCAACCTAACTACAGAGCAAAAACATGTAAATTCATTAACAATTAAAACTCCTGAGCTAAGATAACTTCAGCAGCATTTGCCTGAATTGTACCTAGAATGGGGAGAGCACAGGGAACAAAACAGCCCTAAACTGGAAATTTGTCAAGGTGCAGTGATACAGTTGTGCCCTTTCTTTAAAAGGTCCTGGACGCACTACCTCTCCCCTTGGCCAGCTAGGATGACCAGTAAAGAGGGAATTTCCATGTCCCTGCTCCTTACTGATCTCTTTGTGGAAATTGTGTCAGCATGGATTAGTTCCTCCACTCCCTTACTAATAGGAAAGGCATGCTGCAGCCTCTCCATGCCCTGTGCATCCGTACAAAGCCTGCCGCAGTCTGTCCCTTAGCTACAGACCTCCTGATTACGGTCGCGATCCTGCATTACTGAAGTGTAGGAGAGTGTTGCCATTGGCATCAACAAGAGCACAATTAATCACTTGTGTTGTGATAATTGTTTTCTTCTTTATTCCTTGAATACATTAGGATAACATGGATTTGGTGGGAGGAAGGTGGAGAGGAGCTTGTTTTGACTGCCAGATTACTTTATTCTATGTCAGAGCAGCTCACTGAAGGAGGCTGTTTCCAAAGTAGAACCCAGATGCATGTAACACTCTTGAGTTCATTTAGTGAAGACACAGCAACAACAATGTTGAGACCATTGTTAGGAGAAATTTTTTTGGAGGAAAAAAGTGGCTAATTTGTAAAGTTAATTTCTATAGCTGATGTTTTAAATTGAACTCTTTGATTACAGTTGCATTCTTTTCCATCTCCCAAAGTAAGTAATAATACCAAGTTTGATAAAAGTTAATGTTTCTAAAACACTTCTGGGAGAGGAACATGTAGATCAGAGAGGATTTTCCACATGTAGGAGAGTTCTATAGAGTGATATGGGCTAAAGTTAAATACATTGCTAAATCCTATTTTGCTCTTCATAAGAGTACCTAGTTTAAAAATGTTCTTGTATAAATACAACAGCACCCTCTGGAGGTCTTGAACACTTTCTATGACAGATAAATCAGTATCTGTCTCTTACAACCCAATATACACTACTTGAAATAGATGTATTTTGATATTTTGTATTTTGCTAATTGTTTTCTGGTTTTAATGAAATGTATAAACACAATTTATTTTGACATTATTGCTTTGTATTTCTGCTGATTCTGATTATAAGCAATTTAATTTTGGATGTTCCAGTCAAATAATTATTAAATAGAATACCAACTCCTGATGATCACTTTTGGACTTCACTATACATTTAGCAATGAAAAATACTTTCCAAATTAGAAACACTTTTGATTTCTTAGCACTTTGAGTGCCTGGTAAAGAATTTAGGCATACTAACAATTAAAAGTAACAGCAAACCAAACCAAATCCCAAAAACCAACAAACAAAAGAGGCAGGTTTCTCATAAAAATAATTTAGTCCTTAATCCAAGTTATTTTTTTTAAAAAGTAATGGAGTGATTTTAATAGAAAAGGCAAAATTAATGAAACAAGAGTAAAATACACAGCCAAACTGATATAACTATAAAGGTAGGTAATATCTAAAACTAGAAGTGTGTATAGGGCAAGACTTTTTTACACAATCCAGCCAAACTGAATACAGAAATCCTGCCTTTATACACACAGGCACTGAACTGCATACTGAACACCTTTGCATACGTGAATACAGAATGTATGTTTTTGACATTAGGCAGCCAGTTTGGACATTTTAACCCCCCACACATAGTCTTTACCCTGTGTTCTTATCTATGCCTAGAAAAGTACATGTACTGTATATGCTTTCTGAAAACAGGCGCTACCCGACTGCAATTGATCTTTGGAAAACCATTCCAGCCTTCCCATTCCTTTTTCTTTATCCAGAGAGTGGAGAAGGACTCATCTCACTAAGAATCCTTTGTGTGGCTATAGGTTGCTGCTGTGCTCCAGTCCCTCATTTGCCTCCTGTGCAGTTTCAGCTTTTACTTTGCAGCTTTCCAGGTTCATGCTGGAGTTGGTTAAGTTTATTTTTTTACCAGAATATCCACATATCCACCCACCAGGCATTTGCAGGCAACATGCCACAAACATCAGGCAGTGGATCTTTTTTTTTTTTAATTATGAAAATCATGGAACCCATAACTCCCATGACAGCTGTGACTAAGTTCAGACTTAACCATAAACCATGTAGCGAACGTTTGGTTTGTAAAAAATTATGTTCTACAACATATGTTTCTCATTATGGGATACATTTTCCAAAGAATAAGACACATTTCTTTTGCAGGTGCAAACAGAATATATGTACTGCCATCTTTTTACCTGCTGTCAAGTATTTAGAGAAGGTAGCCCCAGAATTGCATTTACTATGCAATTTCAGGGAAAAAAAAATCAGATGCAAATTGTGCCATGATTATTTGGCTTTAAACTAAAGATACATAGCAACTTCACATGACAGAATATACCTGAGCTCAAAAAACATCGTGGTTAGCTAGTGATAAAGAATATGTAACATAGCTTTTATATAATGAATGGCACTGAAGTCAGTCAGACAAGTCATTCCAGACAAGTGTCACTTTCTCTCTTCATTCTTTCTGCTGTTTCATCCTTGTAGATGGAGCATCCTCCCACTATACTCAGAGACTAAGTACAGACAGTCAAAAAGCCCAAGACTGAATCGATTCAGCCTTTGCAGGTTAGGCTAAACTGCACAGATTAACTTGAAGCAGAAGTGAACCAACATTTACCTTTGATTCAGGAAATGCAGTCACATGCCTGCAGTGGCTCAGATCAGAAGCTGGTGGGCGCTAAAGCATGGCCCTCTGGCTGTATTTGCACTTCCTCTTCCTGCAGCCCCCATGGTATCTGGGATTTGCAGTCCAAAATTACAGCAGCAGGACTCTGCAGGGTTGCTTATCATTTCCTATTCCTGCTTCCAGGTACCTCTGGGATTTGTAGTCCACAGTTGCAGCCAGCAGTAAGTTTGAGCGGGGAAGGGGTGTTTAACCCCCCTCCCTGGCCCCAGTCAGGGTTTGCTGTGAGGTGGGGAAGGATTACCCCCTATAGACTGGGCTGCATCCCCAGCTGGGCTTGCCTCCCACCACCTGTTTACCAGCCAGCCCTCACTGTTTCACCTAGGGAGCAGAGGGGTAGGGTCCGCCCTGCTCTCTGAAGCAGACAATGCAGCCCAGCCCAGCCCAGCATAGCCCAGTGCAGGGCTGGAAAGCCTCTGGGATGAACTTGAACTGGGAAGGGGTCTGGGACAGAAGTTTCATAAACCAGTTTTGCACAAATCAGTTAAGTCTGATACTACATTCAACCAGATTTATCTTAAACCAGTTTCAGCAATTTTGAAACTGGTTTATGTGCACTGAGCTTCTGTTCTTTTACAGGTTTAAGCCAGTTTCTGATCACTTAAATTGGTGTATGTGTAACTTCTGTTCCTAGCCAGAAAGTATACCCTCAAATCTCTTCACAGAATCCAGTGGTACCATGATGTCTATGGAAAATTGCCACCACACACACACATATATATATATGTTGTAATACTATTATCATTAGTATATTAAGACTATGTTAGTATTATATTGCTATTGCTTATATATTATTAATATATACTACTTATTGTTAAAATTAAATTTATTCAGAGCTCTCTAAATGAACATATACCTGACCTAAGTCAAAGATATTTCTTATAGTTTATTTCTTGAGATGCTTGTAATTAACATAACTTATTTATATTGTAGTAGATCCCAGGGACCCTACTCAGAGACCAGGACCCCATGGTGCTATGTGCTGTACAAATAGAACAAAAAAAAGACAGACATTGCCTTAAAGTGCTTACAGTGTAGGCATGTTCTTCCCCTTCTTCTAATTATTTCAGTGATTTGTTGCACTTTGTGGCAATTAAACCACATATGGCTGAAGTAGGGGGTATCACCTTTTGCTCTCTGTTTATATCACCCTTCCCCACAATGAGGCCTTGATCCTCACGGATGCCTCTAAGACCTACTGGTGTGCAATTCTATTTAATAAAATAACAAGATTTCAAGAATAATAGGAATGACTTTCCTCCCCTGACACAGTAATTGAAAAAGAAACTGTTGAAACACTGGTACAGAAGATAAAGCAGAGGTTAGAATAAAGTTCTTTTCTTTCTTATTAAGGACAAAGAATGATAAACATAGTGCCAGTGTTATGGAACTAACTTATTAGACCTGTTTTCCCCACCCAACTAAACCTATATTTTGCTCATAAAAGGGACTAGGCCTCACTAGGCATCCCTTCTCATCTTTGGCAACTGTTTTTGCCACTAGGCACATGTCAGATGGTACAAAAGTGGTCATTCAGATGCAAGCAAGAATTTAGGCTCAGAGTTTCATACAACTGGATCTGACTTATTCATTCATGCCTAAGGGCCTTCAGCAAAATTGCACTGGGCTATCTCTCGTCTTGGTGTATAAAAAGGCACAGAAGAGTAGGACCCGCATGCAGAGTGTTGATTTGAAAGGAAATAGATTCTAATGGAAAGTTTCATAGTTGTAGATAGATTTGGGAGCCTGTGGCACCAAAAAGGAGTTAGTGAGGCCAAGTAGGGTGGAACCCACAGGGTCAATATGACTGAGTTTATCTGGACCCCTTAAAGGCCCCCTACAATACCAGTGGTATTACTAGTGTTCTCACAGTAAGAGTGGCTGTCTCATATCTGATAAGCTGTCAGTGTTAACATGGGACCCTTCCTTAGTTGGTCGTACATGTAACATTCCCTGGGTAAAATACTTTTCTTCTATAAATAGCTATGATTTCTACCCTAACTTCCATCCACCTAACAAAAATGTCTTTAATGACATGAGGAAAATTTATTCATTTCATATTCTGGAGAGCACAAAGAATTAAAGGGGGAGGGGGAGGGGGAGGAGGAGGGGGAGGGTTCACAATAAGTCTTAGCAATATACCCCAAACTTAATTTCCTTTTAACTATATGCCATGATAATCACAGAGACAAATTAGTTACATTTGCAAGGGAAACAGAGAGAGGAGGGGGTGGAACACAACATATTTCGTAGCCTATCCAAAAATGTTAAACTCTCCCTCTCAAACTCCCTTATTTGCAATTACATCTGGTTGAAGCATTCCTAATGGCATATTTTCTTCTTGGAAAATGAGGTTTCACCTATATTAAAATTTTCCAAGGGAAAAAATGATATTAATAGCATTCTTCATCAGTAAAACTGAAAACAAAACCTTTCACTTTAGTTGCAAAGGTCAATCCAATCTGAAGCAAAATATGGCATTTCAGAATCATTCCTTTTGATGGTAGCCATGTGTTTCTTGGGAGTGGTAGTTTGATCTCGCTGTGTACCCCCGGCCTCCTTTAGGTTCTGTTCCCCTGCCATGCTCCATTTCAGCTTAGAGCTAAGTCATAACAGGGCACGTCTACACGTGTGCTTTAATGTGCAGTATCCTATTCTACTGTGCATTAAAGCAGTGTATAAAAAAACACTAATGCACAGTAGAATAGATTACTGTGCATTAAGCATCCCCTAAAAAGTGTGTGCTTGCACTACTATGCATTAACACAGCCTAATGCACATTTATTTAGTACCTCACATTGGAGGGCACTTTTACACATGCTCCAGAGGTGCAGGGGGGCACAGCGCTTTAATTAAAGTGGCTCCATGAACTGCTCTAATTAAAGCACCACAGCATCTTGTGTATCAGCATCCCTGCACTTCAAAATGGTGGTAGAGGTGCTTGAACTAAAGCTTATTCAACAAGCCTTATTTCAAGCAGCCCCACAGCCATTTTGAAGTGCAGGGATGCTGATACCCAGGACACAGGAGGCTGCTAGAGCACAGTAATTGCAGTGCTTCTGCAGACTCAATTGAGTCTGCTCCGACATGCTGTAATCACATTGGATCAGCCTCTGTGCACATGTACAGGCACCTGGAGGTACTACATTTAATGTACACTAGGAAAAACACATTAATGCACATGTAGACATTCCCACAGCATCACACTGGAGAGGCACTTAAGAAATGAGTTGATATAGGTCAGGAAACAAAGCTAGAGCAACATCCCTGAGCTGTTTTCTGGTCGACAGAACTGCTTGGAATCTCTGCAGTGCTGCATGCTGTCGTCCCATTCTAACAGACCCTTTCTACCGCCAAGCCCACCCAGCCTAGCCCTTGAGCCAGATAGATTTATGACTGTTTTCCACAGTGCACTCTTCGACAATCCTCATCTGGCCAGATTCGGGGCTTTAAGGCCCCCTTTACTTTGCTCCTACTCTTTTATCCTGCTTAAAAGCTTCAGTGCAGAAGTGATTATATTACCTACATTTTAATTTTTTGTACAGACACAGAACATTTGTACAGAAAGTTAATTACAGAGGAAAGGGAAAAAAGATGCATAAAATCAGGGACTGATGTTACATTGGTACTTTGTGTCTGATCATTTTTATGCTATTCAGTTCTTACAGGACAAGAACAGATAAAACAAGACCTCAAGATTATTAATCTGCACAGAAATTAAAAATATTGGAATTATTAGGTTACATTGTTCTGGACAGACAGCAAAAATGAGGTCCAAGTGTTGAATGGTCTTTCTGTTTGTTGGTTTATGTTTTGCCATAAATTTGTTCTCAAAAGTATGGAGCATCTATCATACAATAGACATTATTTGGTTTTAATAAAGTTCCTTCAACTTACCTGATTAACACTTGTAAAATAAGTTGAAATTGTGGCAAGTCACTGTTATGGCCTTCAGTTCTACAGGAAGTACCCTGTATTATATTTGTGATGCACAAGCGTATGTTACTGAAAATATTGTGAAGTAATTGCTTTATGCCTTGAGATCCTGGCAAAATTAGATTGTCTTTTCCTGAGCCCCTTATGCCAGCTATATACATTTAAATAATTAAATCCAATCTAAAGCAAGTCAACAGAATCCTGGTAGGGGAAGTGCTCATCCTCATTATCCCAGTTTCATCCAGTAGAAATCTAAGCCAAATGGAATTAATAGTATTGAACAGAAAAACACCACAACGCCTATGGATACAGAATCATGCTCAGCTACATGCATTATAAAACTGCTCCTATTTGACATAAAAGCTTAGTTGCCATTAAGTATTAACTAGACAGGTACTAGTAATAGCCCTTGTCAACTCTTTTAAAGGAAATCAATACACAACATAAATGTAAAATCAAAAGGTTCTTCCCTGGATAGCACCATGTTACTTGCACTAAACACGTAAATGCCATATAGTACCTTCTACTAATTTTTATAGACCCTTCAGTGTTACTCTGGCTCATGAAAGGGCAACAATGTGGTCCTTCAGGAAGTGAAAACAAACAGGAAAAGAATGCTGATTTTTTCCAGTTGATTCAGAATGAGCAGTTGGCAATTATAGGGCCAACTGCAGCTCTCTGGAAGCAGAAGCTGGAATTCTGAAGGGTAAGTCAGCCCTTCATGCTCTTAAGGTCAATACGGTAAATTCTATACAATTTACTCTGTGTAGAGCTGCAGGTGACCCATGGGAAACCTAGGCCTCGTCATACTCTGTACAAGTATTAATGGCCAAAGAGTACCTTTAGAAACTGGAAAGGCCATTTTCAGCTAAAGACAAACTGGATTTCACAAGCTCACAAAGATAACCAGGGCTGGGATGTTTATATTTCAGTACTCTTCATGCAGATGACTATGGTGTAATATATTACTCAGGAAAAAAAAAAGACTGAAATTTCTATTAATATTTACTGCTAGCAAAACCCATATAATTCTGTAGCCACTGAGGTCCTGATTCTATCATCATTTACACCAGTTTAACACTGGGGCAATTCAACTAACTTATGCCAATGTTAGTCCAAATAGGATAAGGCAAGAAAAGGTGGAGTGGTTTGAATGTTAGAATATACCAAAGTATTAATTCATGTATATCTAATAGAAACAAATCCCCAAATAAACATGATACAATTGTGTCCAAAATCCTGCTGAGCATATAAGGATATTCTGGGTGTGTCTACAAGAGACGCTAAATATGTAACAAACTAATTCTACTGCACATTAGCGTGTCACAGCGAAACCCATGCTATTGCGCTAATGTGGGGTAGAATTAGTTTACTGTGCAATAGCATCGCTTAAAAGGTATGTGCCAGTGCTACTGCTCAGTAGTCCCAGTTAGTGCGCATTTAGTTAGTACTTGTTATTACAGGTATAAAACTTAATGCATAGTAACCACAGCACATTAATGCAAGTGTAGACAAACCTTCTAACTACACCACTGAACTACATGAAGTGGAAACTTGGACAGATAACTAGGGATAAGTATAAGAGAATTGTGCCAGCATGCAGGGATAAAGTTAGGAAGGCCAAAGTGCAATTGGCATTGCAGCTAGCAAAGGATTTGAAGGGTAACAAGAAGGGTTTCTACAAGTATGTTGGTATCAAGAGGAGGATCAGGGAAAGTATGGGATCCTTAATGGATGCGGGAGGCAACCTTGTGACAGAGGATGCAGAAAAGGCTGAAGTGCTCAATGTCATTTTTGCCTCAGTCTTCACAGGCAAGGTCAGCTCCCAGACTACTGCACCTGGCAGCACAGTTTGGGCAGGAGGTGAACAGCCAATAGTGGTGAAAGAACAGGTTAGGGACTCTTTAGAAAAGTTGAACATATACAAGTCCAGAGGGCCAGATGGGATTCACCTAAGGGCACTGAGGGACTTGGCTGATGAGATTGCAGAGCCACTGCCCATAATCTTCGAAAACTCATGGCTATCAGGAGAGGTCCCAGATGATTGGAGAAGGACAAACACAGTGCCCATATTTAAGAAAGAGAAAAAGGAGGATACAGGGAACCATAGACCAGTCAGCCTCACTTCACTCCCTGGAAAAATCATGGAGCAGATCCTAAAGGAATCCATTTCTAAGCACTTGGAGGAAAAGAAGGTGATTAGAATCAGTCAGCAGGGATTCACCAGGGGCAAGTAATGCCTAACTAACCTGATTGCCTTCTATGATGAGGTGACTGGCTCTGTGAATGCAGGGAGACCAGTGGATACAGTATACCTTGATTTTAGCAAGGCTTTTGATACCGTCTCCCACAACATTTTCACAGGCAAGCTAAGGAAGTATGGGCTGGATGAATGGACTACATAAGGTGGATAGAAAATTGGCTAGAACATCAGGCTGAGATGGTAGTAATCAATGGCTCAATGTGTAGTTAGCAGCTGTTATCAACAGGAATGCCCCAGGGGTCGGTCCTGGGGCCAGTTTTGTTCAATGTCTTCATCAGTGACCTGGAAGATGGCATAGAGTGCATCCTCAGCAAGTCTGCAGATGACACCAAACTGGCGGGAGTAGTAGATACATTGGAGGGTAGGGCTAGGATTCAGAGTGACCTAGACAAGTTGGAGGATTGGGCCAAAAGAAATATCATGCAGTTCAACAAGGAAAAGTGCAAAGTCCTGCACTTAGCACGGAAGAATCCCATGCATCATTATAGACTGGGAGCTGAGTGGCTGGGCAGCAGTTCTGCAGAAAAGGACCTGAGGTTTACAGTGGACAATAAGTTAAATATGAGCCAACAACGTGCCCTTGTTGCTGAGAAGGCTAACGGCATACTGGGCTGCATTGGGATGTATGATGCCAGCAGATTCAAGGGAAGTGATTATTCTTCTCTATTCAGCACTGGTGAGGCCACATCTGGAGTACTGTGTTCAGTTTTGGGCCCTCCACTACAGAGAGGATGTGGACAAATTGGAGCGGGTCCAGTGGAGGGCAATGAAAATGGTTTGGGGCCTGGGGAATATGACTTCTGAGGAGAGGCTGAGGGTACTGGGCTTATTTAGTTTGGAGAACAGAAGACTGAGAGGGGATTTTATAGCAGCCTTCAACTACCTGAAGTGGGGTTTGAAAGAGGATGGAGTTAGACTGTTCTCAGTGATGGCAAATAACAGAACAAGGAGCAATGGTCTCAGGTTGCAGCTAGGGAAGTTTAAGTTAGATATTAGGAAAAAATTTCTCACTAGGAGGGTAGTAAAACACTGGAACAGGTTACCCAGATAGGTTGTGGAAGCTCCATCCTTGGAAGTTTTCAAGACCCAGCTAGATGAAGCTTTGGCATGGGTGATCTAGTTGGGGATGGTCCTGCTTTGAGCAGGAGGTTCATAGATTCATAGATGTTAGGGTCGGAAAGGACCTCAATAGATCATCGAGTCCGACCCCCTGCATAGGCAGGAAAGAGTGCTGGGTCTAGATGACCCCAGCTAGATGCTTATCTAACCTCCTCCTGAAGACCCCCAGGGTAGGGGAGAGCACCACCTCCCTTGGGAGCCCATTCCAGACCCTGGCCACTCTAACTGTGAAGAAGTTCTTCCTAATGTCCAATCTAAATCTGCTCTCTGCTAGAATGTGGCCATTGTTTCTTGTAACCCCCGGGGGCACCTTGGTGAATAAAACTTCACCAATTCCCTTCTGTGCCCCCGTGATGAACTTATAGGCAGCCACAAGGTCGCCTCTCAACCTTCTCTTGCAGAGGCTAAAAAGGTCCAGGTTCTCTAGTCTCTCCTCGTAGGGCTTGGTCTGCAAGCCCTTAACCATACGAGTGGCCCTTCTCTGGACCCTCTCCAGGTTATCCGCATCCCTCTTGAAGTGTGGTGCCCAGAATTGCATGCAGTACTCCAACTGCGGTCTGACCAGCGCCCGATAGAGGGGAAGTATCACCTCCTTGGATCTATTCGTCATGCATCTGCTGATGCACGATAAAGTGCTATTGGCTTTTCTGATGGCTTCGTCACACTGCCGACTCATGTTTATCTTAGAGTCCACTAGGACTCCAAGGTTCCTTTCCACTTCCGTGCCACCCAGCAGGTCATTCCCTAGGCTGTAGGTGTGCTGGACATTTTTCCTCCCTAGGTGCAGCACTTTGCATTTCTCCTTGTTGAACTGCATTCTGTTGTTTTCTGCCCACTTGTCCAACCTGTCCAGGTCTGCTTGCAGCTGTTCCCTGCCCTCCGGCGTGTCCACTTCTCCCCATAGCTTTGTGTCATCTGCAAGGGAAATTGAAAACTCTTTGATCCTGGAAAGACTGTGATCCTTCACTATATTGGAAAGAAGAGGGTAGATGACAGGAAAACAGGGTTGCAATAATTAGTACTATTATTCCCCTTGTCTCCTTCTTGTCCTTCATCATTGCAGATTGCTCCCACTGTTCGCGCTTGTTCAATTCCTTTCATGCACTTGTTGGACTAGATGACCTCCTGAGGTCCCTTTCAACCCTAATTTTCTATGATTCTGTGATACACCAGAACATTAATAAGGCACTGGTTTTTTTGGTGGTGGTGGTTCAGAACCAGAGAAAGATGCCAGCACAAATCGTGTACACCTCACATACCATAGGAACAATCAAGAAACTTCATTATAAGTAAAAAAGCAATGCACCCACAGTTAGCAAAAATAATCCACATTCCAAAGACTATTATAGTTTAATTGTTTTAAGAGGCTGTTACGCTTCACTGAACTGTTAGTCTTTAAGGTGCCACACTGCCCTGCCTTCTGCCTTCAAGAGGCTATGAAATTGACTTTTTGTTCATTTAATTTATATTCCACTAATGTAACTACTATTTGTATTTTCTTAACATTTCTTTAATTCAGCTAAAGCATTTAATAGCATAGACTGAAGGTAAGCCTACACTGTAGACAAACCCTAAATTCTGCTGAGCTATCCTTATAATGGGTCCAATGATTTGAGTTAAACAAAATGGTTTCAGTCCTCAGGAAATTAAAGTGTTGTTTACAACAGGCAGAGAGCAGGAGCAACTGAGGTATCCCAAATTCTGAAGGCTCCTGAAGTGGCAGGTACAACAGCTATGGGTTTTATTGTAACATTTCCATTTAAATGTGCTTATGTTGTTGTTATGTGGCATGCCTCAGCTTACCCAAGAGAAAAAATGGTCAATAGGTCGGCGGCCGAATCTCCGAATCCAAATCGAATTGGGAGACAAATAAAAAAGTCCAAATCAATTTGAAGCTCTCCGAATCAATTTGGAAAAGATTTGGAGAGCATCAGAGACTCAGGCAGTCCCCGCTCGCTGCCACAGGGACCTGAACCCAGACTCCATGCCGGTAAGTGTGGGGGGTGGGGGGGGACTGGAGGAAGGGGGAAGGAACCATGGGGGGACCCCGGCCAGACCCCATCCCCTGCCTGCTCCCCCAGCCCCCATGAGCACCCTCTGACCCCCACCCACTCTCCCAGCCCCATCAATGGCTGCCCCACCTGGCCCCTGTGTCCTGGCTCTTTAAAAAAAAAGCCCCACACTCACTGGCTCCTGCCAGGTTGGGGGGGGGAGGCTATCCCCATGTCCCTCTGCCCTGCACTGTGTGGGGATCTGCCACGATCCCCCATCTTCAACCTACTCTCCCAGCCCTGTGAATGGCTGCCCAGTGTCCCGGCTCTTAAAAAAAAAAAGAAAAGCCCCACGCTCACCAGCTGCTGCAGCAGCCTTGGGGCTTCTGGTGGCAGAGCCCCCCATGCAGCGTGGGACAGTGGGGGGAAGTGGGGATCCCCCCCACTTGGCAGCAGCTGGTGAGTGTGGGCCTTTAAAAAAAAAAAGTGCCAGGATGCTGGGGCCAAGTGGGGCACCCATTAACTGGGCTGGGAAAGCAAGCAAGGGATGGGGGCTCATGGCAGAGCTTCCCACAGAGCAAAGGGCAGTGGGGGATAATGGGGATTGCCCCCTGCCTGGCAGCAGCCGGTGAATGCAGGGCTTTTAAAAAAAATGCTGGGACAGTGGGGCAGGCGGGGCAGCCATTGACAGGGCTGGGAGAGTAGGCGGAGGATGGGGCCTGTTTGATTCAGAGATTCGGCCGATTTGGCAGTGGCCAAATCTCTGAATCAGATTCGGCCGAATCGATTTGGGACAGTGATTTGAATCACCAAATCAAATCACTGTCCCCTGAATTGGCCGGATCCAAATCCGAAGTGAATACTAGCCTCTTCACACAGGCCTACTGAGCAGCTTTGAGGCTAAGGAGCAGAGCAGAGCAGATAGAAGACTGAATTTACTGTGAGGTTCTCAAGGCTGTATGGGCTGGACTGGGAACAGAGGGACTGCTTAACCCTTTGAATGGGGCAGGACATGGCGACTGGTGCCTCCTCAGTCTGGGGGGGCACCAGATCGCCGATGGGTGGGGGAGGATCCCCAGTGGCTTATCGCCAACTGGGGCGGGGTCCCCCAGCAGCTGAGCGAGTGGCGAATGCACTTCTGCCATCATGTCCAGTTTCACAGCTAGTGCTTCCAGGGGGTGCATGTCCAATCTCAGGGGGTACATGTGCACCCATGTGCACCCTCTACGTGTCACCAATGGGGCAGGGTCTTCTTGGTCTGTGGCTTTTGCCCTAGTAAATGCCCTTATGGAAGCAAGCTGTCTGTTTGCTGCTTAGTACTTTGAATTTCACGTGTTCTCCCCAGCAAGATCCCTCTCTCAGGAGCTGAACTAGAAGCTAGCACCTTGAGTCAGGGCCGTGGAACCACCAAGAAGGATAGGGACCAAGAGAGTCCTTTCTTGGACTGGAAAGAAGACAGGACTCCCTTCTGCTTCCACACCACTCCACTCTAGCAACTATGCCTAGGCAGGAGGACACTCCCAGAGACCAGACATGGCTGCAGTGGTCCTGAGCAAGTATCCCTCTAGTGGAACTCTGTGACACCAGGGAATTGGTTAGGCAATATATACGCATATGATTCTAGCAGATGATCCATACTACAGAGTAAGGTAGAACCCTCCTGCCACCACCCCAAATATGTGCATATTTAGAAAATATTCCTTTGTGATGCAGTCTTTGAAAAATATGTACTTAACCAGGAAATCATATTTCATGCATTACAAAGCTGAGCAGAATCTTTGTTGAAGAATGCCCATTGCAAACACTAAAATATTTCATAAAATCTACATTTGCTACTCCTCCATAACATTCTGACAGTTTGAATGGCTAGGTGTAGTGGAGTTATTCCTGTGGCAGGCTAGATATGACTGCAGCTTTGAATCTGAAGGCTTTCAGCTATTCAGCTTGCCCCTCCATTCCTTTTACTTTCAACTGCCATGCAAACAATGGAAGAAGAGGCTGATAATGTGTTTGACTGTGTTTTCTGTCCTGCTTTGCAGCAGGTTACAGACTGTTCCAATCCCATCTTTGAGCAGTATAATTCAATGTCAAAGGGGCTTATGTAATATTTAGGCTGGTATTACACTAAATTAATCTTAACATGAAAAATCTTTTGATTACATAGTATATTTTTGTCATTGATTGATTAATTCATTTATTCATATAGTAATGCTATATCTAACTTCTATTTATATTCATTTGCAACAGAAAGTTCCTATTCATGTCACAGGAGATGAATTAAAATAGTTATTACTGGTATTTCCCAACCTAGTTTGTTATAAGGTTCTCTTTCATAACAAATTAATCTCTCACCTTATACAAAGCTAGAGAATCATGGAACTCCATTTTGATTAGACACTGTATTGCATTCCAGGCAATTGGTTTTGAATGACAGCATTGGTCCCTCCCATAAAACAAGAGACAAAGAAGTACAGTGGATTTACAATTTGTGATGTAATTGTGTCAGACAAAGCGCCAGGGAAACAGGCAATCTGACCTTGAGAAACCTATCCCTTACATTCAAAGAAGTTGGCTTGGTTGCAGAATAGAGCTAAAAGACAGAGGTCCAGGCCCACAAATGGAAAGGTGTGACTACCTTCATTGGCATGTTATACTGCAGTTGTACAAAACCCCTAGCAGTTACAGACAATTTACTCTATCTTCCTTAATTAGTGGTTATATATCCTTGCACATTTTCTTTCATTTGTATTATCTCACATAGTATTTGCTATGAAAGGTTGGGATTTATTTCAATAAACTGAGTAGACACAAGGAGAACTTGAGCTGATAGAAACTTGCATAGCTCCTTTTACTTCAGGTGTGTTTATTTGGATATAAGTATGAAATAGTTGCTAAGAGATTCTGGTTGAGTTCTTCTGGGCCAAAATGTAGGGGCTTATGGTGAATAAAATGTTTTACGAAACCAAAGCTTTACACAGGACCAGATGAGGAGGCAGCACAAAGTTTACAACAACTGAGACTAATTCTATTATCAGTTGTATTATAAAGATAAAGGATACATGTTCCTTCTTTTTTTTTTTTTTTTAAATCAGCCTTGGTTATTATTTTTTGACTGTTTTTCAGTTGCTTTGGGAAAACATAAGTGAACATCTCATTACTGAGAACACATTATGGTGCATACCTAGGGAGTATAATATTAAAAGTAACTATAACTGAAGTCCCTTCACTGGGGAGAGTCACTGGACTGAAATAACAGACTGCACAGTGATTTCAAGGTCAATTATTTTAAGAGCCTTCCCAACCAAGGGATGATATTGTATTTATAATTCAGTACAAAGAACGTGGAGGTTTGTTATTATTATTACTATTATTTTTTTACTCGTTCTAAGAGTAATGCATCACAAAAAAACTACAAAAAAGGTAAGTTAGATATGCCAGCTCTTGAGTGTCTGGCTAAGCCAAGTTTGGTTCAGTGCAGGGAATATACATGGTTTTATTGTCATGCTCTTGATGCCAGTTTGACTGGCCACCCAGCTGCCCATGGACCTACATCACTATTTCAGCACCCGTGATCAGTCAGATGTACCAGTATCATGGATATGTTACAGAGTAGATCCAGAGAGCGTACAATGTTGCTAACACACTTCCCTTCCAGTCAATTATGTTGTGGGCTCAGCAGTCATGGACTTTTATTTTAAGTCCCTGAATCAGGTTAAAATCCCCACTTTCCTTCCCTTCTGTGCTCACCAGTACCTCCTTCCTCTCCCCCACTCACTGCTGCTGCCATCTCCACTTGCGCTAGTGGGAGGAGGGGAGTGAAAGACTCCAAAGCCACTCCTGTCTGCTTTACCCCCACTCTGCAAGGACCTGAGCTTAGCCAGGAAGAGCTGCAGTCAGTGATGGGTTCCTCCTGAATGTCAGTGGAGTGCCCAGTCCTCCCAGGTGTTCCCTGCCAGCCCAGGAGCAAGCACAGGGGAATGAAACCTGGGCCCACTACTAGCACCATCATTTCTGCATCTGACTGAGCCTGGCTCCATCTGATGCCCATCTAGAGCAGGGCAGCAACATCTGGGCCCCTCCCCTCCCCCAGGTCAACTAGGAGAGTGGGGACAGCAGCAGTGGTGAGCAGCAGAGGGTGAAAGATGGAATATGAGAGGAAGGGAGGGGAGGAGGGACATGCCACTGTGCATGGAGGGGAAGGGAGTCAGAGAGTGAAGATCCTTAGCTGATTGAGGGACTTTAAAAAAAGTCTTCAGCTGCTGCTTCTGCAATGCAAGCTGCCCCACAGGGCAGCACCAATCACTGCTCCCACACCTCCCTTTACAAAATCTTCGATCCACCCCTGGACATGGTCTTGTTTGAAACGCTGGCGGAAGGCAGCACTACACCCAAAGGATTCTCCTGTGCACAGAAATCCTCCACTTCCAAGATCTGCTAGGTTTACAGATGCTTTATGCCAGAAGACAAAGCAGGCTGAGACAAGAAACACAGCAGGGCTATAAATCAGGGTCTCTGAACCCTCCTATAGTCTTCTAATATGAGAAAGAGTTACTTGGAAGAAGGACTCTGACAAATGCTCCCCACTTTGGATATTATAGTGACACTGTCAAGTATCTCTCCTCCCAAGTGGAATAATATACGAGTCAAATATGCATATATAACTTCTTAAAATAGGTATTTGACATCGCTGATGCTCCTCTTTGAATGCACTGTGCATAACAATGACAGCACTTCAGCAGAGACAGAGTCCAGCTCTATAAAGTGTTGAGTGCTTGCAGAGAACTATCAACGCCCATTACTGGTGGCACTCAAAGGATGAAGGCCCAATTGACTTTCCACAAACATGAGCTCGTGAAACATTTTCACCTGCATTTTTTATTATGACATTTTTAATTTGGCCAGTATTTTTTCCATTTAATTGGTGCAAAAATTCAGCTAATCTGTAGCATTGACCACTCCCACCCCTCTTCTTTATGTAGCAACTGCTATAATTTGGGATGCTGGGAGATAATCTATGAGCAACATTTTGCCCATTGACCACACTGATGTTCCCATCATATACTCAGTCTTTGTACAAGACTCCTTACTGACAACAATAAAAATTATTCATCTGTTTTTTCACAGGGTGGACAAACCTCAAAATAAGCCTAAGTTTTCAACAGTTTGTATAACCAAACCAAAGAGCCAATTTCCTCCTCAAAACTTTTCCAGCCTGCCCATGAACTATTCATTCTCCAAAACTTAGCTGGAAATCTATGAAAACAGACTTTCTAGTGCGTGGGGCGGAGGTGGGCTGCCGCTGTGCGCTGGGCTCTGTGCCCTGCTGCCTTTGCCCTGGGAGTGGAGCAACACCATGTGCCTGCCACTGCCAGGCTGCACCCTGTCTCCTGCCTGCCTGGTGGCAGCAGGCACATAGTGTCATACAGCTCTTGGGGCAAAGGCAGCAGGACGCAGAGTTCAGCCTGCAGCAGCAGCCCGCCCTTGTCCCACTCACAGATCGGGGGGGTATGTGCCCCCCAGGCCTCCACTGGGGTGTGCGCAGTGGCAGGAGCCCCCCGCACCACTGAACTCTGAGCGTCCCATGACCTGCCCTGGGGGCCCATTCACCCCAGTCCCTGCCTCTGCCCTACTCCCTCCCTCACTATGGGGGCCTCAATCTGCCCCCACATGCCCCTTCTCCATGACAGACTTACCTGCTAGGGAAGTGGCGGGGTGGGGGGGGGGGTGCACATGCAAGTGCTCAACCCCCTCAAATAATATTTTCTCTGTCCACCTATGCTTGGAATAAGAGTATAAATACCAGAGCTGGCCTGTGGCCAGTATATTCCAGTCTTGCCAGCCCCGTGAAATGGTTTTTGTTTATATCACGGGCTGTCCACAAACTGCTGGAGCTGCGGCTGCTTGCAGCCCATGAGAGATTAATTCGAGGTTCCTGGGCTCCCACCCAGCTGCCATTCCCCCTATCACTCTGGCTGCTGCAGCCAGGGTGTCCAGGTTCACCCTCCCTCCTCCAGCATCCACTTCTAACCCCACCACAGGAAGTTGGGCAGGCTGGCACAGTACAGTGTGGACTGGGGCCTCCCCATGGAGCACAGTACAGCAAGGGAACCCAGAGCTGGGAAATTGAGTCTGAGCCTGGGGTGCTCATGTGGTGTACAACCCAAGGAGCCCCAGGCCTTGACTGGGATGGCTTAATCAGGGATAATCCTGCCTTGAGCAAGAGGCTGGACTAGATGACCTTATGAGGACCCTTCCAGCACTACTTTCCTATGATTCTATGGCAGAGGTGGGCAAAATACAGTCCATGGGGAAAATCTGGCCTGCTGAAGGATTTTGTTCAGCCTGTGGTGGGTCCCTCAGTCCCACCTAGCTCCGGCACAAGGGGCAGCCCAGGCTGTGACACATGCAGCCAATCCCACTGTCCCTGGATGCACAGTGGGGTTGGGGTGATGCAGTCACTGGACCCCACTTCCCAGAGCCCCAGCAGTGGCATCAGCTCCTTCCAGCTGCTACCACTGCTGAACCCAGTTCCACTGCCCAGGCACCCCAGTGATGCCACCCTGAGCCCATTGCTAGGGGCAGGACCTGCACAGGCATGGCATGTGGCTGGGCAGCTGGGATATGGCCATGGGAATTGTGTTCATGACCAGGATAGGTGAGTGGGGCTGGGATTATGGGGCAGGATTGCAGGGTGGTGACAACACGGGGCTGAGGCCAGGACTGGGGCAGAGCCAAAATCTGCTGTCCACATGGCCCTATGACGGGCATGGGTTCTGCAGGTAGGCATGTGCAGGAAACAGATCACAGCTGTGTCCCGGGCCCTAGCCCCACACTATCACCATCCCAAGATCCCAGACCTGGCACTGGATGCAGCTCCCTGCTCACTCCTGTCCCCATCCCATCTGCCTGGTCGCATGCCCTGCCTGCATGGGTCCTGGTCAGTCTCCATGGAGGTCCCAGGATCGCGGGCCAATGACAGAATGGGACCAGGGCCAGGACAGGCCTGCGATCCACTCTGCACACACCCCTGCCTTGTTACAGGGGCTTGTGGGCAGTGGTTTGCCACTCTGCCTTGACCCCAGCCCTGCACTGAGTTTTGGTGAGCTATTGTGGAGGGGTGAGGTGAAAGGGACAGGGGGTGATGACCTGGCCTGTGACAGCTCACTAAAACTTTCTGTGGCCCATGGGCCCAAATAATTGCCCACCCGTCCTAAGGTGTAGCCCACAGGGCATGTAGTCCCCAGGTCATGCAGCCTCTGGCTGTTTAGAAGTTGGACACCCCTGGTTTTTATCATCTTATCTGAGGGACATTCAATTGTATCCAATTGTAGCTGATGTGAAAACTGGAACCAACATGACACCTTGTGGCTCATAGAACTATGCCATAAAGAAGCTAAAGCTTTAATACTGTAAGCTATCAATATTATAATATTCATTCACTGGCAGCAATATTGCAGAGTTAAGCATATAATAAGAAAGGCTTGGTTGCCATGGAATAAAACTGCCTCGACACATGAGAAATTTTTCTCTATTTAAAATCACGGTTAATGAACTGTAATTCTTTTATGGGCTCAATCATGCCATTAAGGCAGAACCTCACAGGGCCCCATAGGGGAGTGGTTCAGTGCTATACTGATGGAAAAAAGGGGAAGCATGCTTCTGTCTCCATGTCTGTGGCTTGATATGTTGGGTCAGAAAATATAGTCCTGTGTCTTGCCCCCTCACTTACTCCTTTTAGGGTATCATGTGCTGTAAGTGCACAAAAACAGCTAGCACAGAAACTCAATTGTAGCACAAGGAAGAGGGCTTTCTTGAGCTTTATTGCCTGCAGAGTAACTGAGCACAGGCTAATAGCAATAGATAATATCACCCCCTTCTCTGTGTGGACAAGGTGGTTTTGGGGTAGAAGTAATTGGCCTTACTTCACTATGCTTAAGGAAGTCACACTGATTACAGATAGTGGATAAGTATCTATTATAGCATATAACTAAGCAATGTCTTCCTAAAAAAAAACTAAACAAAAGTATAATGTATTCAATATGCTATTTTGACTTTACACACAGCCACAAAAAGTATTAGAAATTGGTTTGAATAGTCATTTAAATACACTTTTCAGAATTAAAACATGTTTTCTGAACAGAAGACTGCGTAAAAAAATTTGGTAATATTTCTCCTTTGAATAAAACAGTTTTTTAAGACCACGTATTAAATGAGGGGGAAAGAATATAAACCGTAGCAAATTCAATCACCACTAGTGCCAGCTGTAGTTGAGTCAAGAATTCTGGTTATACACATAATGTTTATTCTTGTGTGAGCTTACCCAGCAGTATACACATAAAAAACCAGTTTACCTGAATTACCTCATGTTTTCCAGTATAATAGTTCATTGTTCTAACTGAACATGAGCTCCCAAGATGATGCTTTGGCTAAAAGAGCAAACACAGTCTTTAGATGTATATTCAGAGCAGTGGGGTATTAACTTCTGCATGCAGTATTAGTGAGGCTATTACTGGAATACCCTAACCAATTCTGGGGCCAACACTACAAGAAGAATGCCAAAAAAAAAAAAAAAAAAAAGGAAAAATCAGGGAGGATTCAGAAAAGAACCAGAAGAATGATTCAAAGTCTGGCAGATTTCAGAAGCTCGGTCTGTTCAGCTTATCAGACAAGGTGTGAAGAGGTGACCTGAGTATGGTCTGCAATTTCTGAAGGTAGAGGGCTCTTTGAGATATGTTACTGTGAGATGAATTAAATGGAAGCCTTTTAGCTGCTCCACAGTAACTGCCCAAGTGCATGCATTCCCAGGGTTTGTGCTTGTTTAAAGGAGTATAAGAGGCACTGCAAATTCACTTCCTCATTTACCTTGCACTAACTGGTTTGTGTGTCCATACCCTTCCTCAAGGAGAATAAGACATAATATCCAATAGCTGGAAGCAGAAGCCTTGAAGATATAGGGCACGCATTTTTAAATGAAGATAATGAATCATTGGAACTAGTTAAATACAGATATGAAGACTTCTCCATCAGTAGAATTCTTTATATTAGGACTGGATGTCTTCTAGAAGAAATAATTTAGCTGAAGGCTTCTTGCAAGAAATACAGTGTGACCTTCTGTGGTTTGTGCTATGCAGGAGGTCAGAAAAGATTATCATAATGCCCCCCCACCCCCCCCCTCATGGCCTAACAATCTGTATATTGTAGCTTTTGTACCAGATTCACTTTTATTGTTGGACTGCTTACTGCTGCCGCACAGGTACAAAGAAATCACAGACTCACTTTATGCAGTATGTAGATGATTTCTCTTGGAGGGGATTCTGCAGGTGGAAGATGAACAGAGTAGCAAGTGTTGCAACCCTCTCAGCTCCTAGCACTGTGGAGTAGTTTCATAGTTTCACAGTAGCTAGGGTCAGGAGGGACCTGATCAGATCATCCAGCCTGACCCCCTGCCACAGGCAGGAATGAATGCTGGGTTCACAAGACCTCAGACAGATGATCATCCAACCTCTTTTTGAATTTGCCCAAGGTAGGGGCGAGGACCACTTCCCTAAGAAGTTGGTTCCAGATTCTGGCCACCCTAACTGTAAAATATTGCCTTCTGATCTCTAACCTAAACCTTTTCTCCATCAGCTTATTACCATTGTTCCTTGTCACCCCAGGTGGTGCTGGGGAGAAAAGGGCTCTACCTATTTGCTGATGATCTCCCCTACTGAATTTGGAGGCAGCCACCAGGTCCCCTCTCAGCTTCCTCTTGCCGAGGCTGAACAGGTTCAGGTGCCTCAGTCTCTCCTCATAGGGCCTGTCCTGCTGCCCTCTCACCAAGCAGCTGGCCCTCCTCTGAACCCTCTCCAGGCTGGCCACAACCTTTTTAAAGTGCGGTGCCCAGTACTGGACGCAGTACTCCAATTGCAGCCTGACTAATGTCACTTAGAGGGGGAGTATCACCTCTCTGGACCGGCTTGAGATGCATCTTTGGATGCATGACAAGGTATGGCTGGCCTTGCTGGCTGCGGTCTGGCATTGGCGACTCATGTTCATCTTGGAGTCAATAATGACTCCGAGATCCCTTTCCGCCTCTGTGCTTTCAAGAGGGGAACTCCCCAGCCTGTATGTATGCTGTGGATTCCTTCTCCCAAGGTGCAGCACCCTGCATTTGTCTCCGTTGACCCCCATCCTATTCTCATCTGCCCACTTTTGTAGCCTGTCTAAATCTAGTTGCAGCCTCTCTCTCCCTTCAAGTGTGTCCACCTCGCCCCACATCTGAGTGTCATCAGCAAACTTGGACAACGTGCTTTCAACCCCCTTGTCCAAGTTGCTGATGAAGATGTTAAACAGTGCGGGCCTGAGGACCGAGCCCTGGGGACCCCACTGCTCACATCTTGCCAGGTTGAGTACAACCTGTCCAACACTACTCTCTGGGTGCGCCCCATCAGCCAATTTTTTACCCATCCAACTGTGCAGGCATCAATGCCACAGTCACCCAATTTATTGATGAGGATGGGGTGAGAGACAGTGTCAAAGGCCTTCTTAAAGTCTAGAAAGACTACGTCCATGGCGACACCATCATCCAAAGATTTAGTTACTTGGTCATAAAAGGCAATCAGGTTGGTCAGGCAGGACCTGCCTTTGATGAACCCATGCTGGTTGTCCCTGAGCATGATCTCCCCTGCTGGCCCCCTACAGATGTGCTCCTTGATGATTCTCTCCAAGAGCTTCCCGAGCACCGAGGTGAGGCTTACAGGCCTATAGTTACTTGGGTCCTCCTTCTTCCCTTTCTTAAAAATTGGGACCACATTAACCAGTTTCCAATCCTTTGGCACCTGGCCAGATGAGCACGAATGCTCATACAGCCGAGCCAAGGGCTCCTTGATGACCCCTCAACACACTTGGGTGGAGGGCATCTGGACCTGCAGATTTAAAAATGTCTAGCCCTTCCAGAAGATCACTAACTACATCTGCGCTGACTGAAGGCCTGACAGAGCTATCCCCGAGATTGTCCCTACCTCTGGTAGGAGGGATGTCCCGGTCCCTGTTCAAGAAAACAGAGGCAAAGAAACTGTTAAAAATATCAGCTTTCTTGTCTGGCGTAGCCACAAGATTACCGTTTGCATCTTGCAGGGGCCCTACATTGCCTGGTGCCCTCTTCTTGCTCCCAATGTACTTGAAAAAGGACTTTTTGTTGTCCTTAATCCTGGACGCTAGCCTGAGTTCCATCTCTGCCTTGGCCTTCCTAATAGCCCTCCTACACTCCTGGGCCGAGGAGGAGTACTCCTCCTTGGTGATAGCTCCTCCCTTCCACTGGTTGTACGCCCCCTTTTTAGTCCTCAGGCATTCCTGAATGCCCTTGCTGAGCCAAGGGGGTTTCTGAGCACTCTTACCCCCCTTGCTTCTCTCAGGGACTGTTATCCTTTGGGCCTAGAGGATCATCCCCTTAAGGTATGACCATCCCTCATGGACTCCCATCTCCTCTACCTTCTGGGCCCTCAGTGCCTCCCCCACTAGTCTCCTAAGCTCATTGAAATTGGCCCTTCTGAAGTCAAGGGGTTTAGCCTTGGTGTGAGCCCTTGTCACCCTCTGTTGGATAATGAAATCCAGCAGGCGATGATTGCTATTGCCCAGGTGGTCAAGGACCTGCAGTCCCCTCACCAGATCATCCCCCATGGCCAGGACCAGATCCAGCAAGGCGTTACCCCTAGTGGGGCTGTGCACTTCCTGGATAAGGTGAAGGTCCTGTAATACAGCCAGGAACCTACACAAGCGGTCAGACCGGGCTGTCTGCTCCTCCCAGCAAATGTCTGGGTAGTTTAGGTCACCCATGACAATAGCATCCCTTGACTTAACCGCCTCCATAAGCTGACCAGAGAAGTCCCAGTCCAGCTCTTCACTCTGGTTGGGTGGTCTGTAGTAGACATCCACCGTAAGGTCCTTTTTGCCACCCCCCCCCCCCCCGTAGTCTGACCCACAGTGTCTCCACCTGACTCTCCTCTAACCCAAAGCTAATCCTTGATGTTAAAGAAAAAGTAACCTGTCAAGAGGAAAAGGACATAGCTTGGCCTTCCCTATGCCTTAATTATGGTTGGTGTGAGACCTTTGGAGCTGAGGGAAGCCTATATAACATTAAGCAATTCTCAGGCAACTTTAGTTAGCAGTGGGAAATGAAGCAGTGCTTAGAAGCTCCTAGAATTTGGAGGAATAGTGTTCTGACTAAACCAGGCCTGGTGATATATATCGGAAATTTTTGTTGAGCATTCTGAAGATAGTAGGGCTCGTGCTCTGCAAATAATGACGAGGATAAGCACTAATTCCATTTTACTGAGAAGAAAGCGTAAGTTAAAAAAAATGAGTTGACAAAGGTCACAAAGGATGCCACTGTCAGCTGTGAGATTAGAACTGAGGAATCTATTGTTCTCTGCTGTGGGAAGGGGAGAGAGGCAAGTCATCTTGTTTCACCTGAAACAGCAGGATTTCCCAATATACTTCCTGAAACAAGTCTTTCACTTCTGGTTCAGATGCATCATTTCTTTAGAAGACATCCAGCACTAATGTCAAGATTTCTCCTGAAGAGAATTCCTCACACAGGTATGCATACATACCCCATGTATGTCTGTAGTTGTTAGCTCTCTAGTGCTCAAAACTATATACAGATATGTTCTATTGCATTGTTTTGTGCCACAGTGCACGAAGCAAAGCTAGCAACTAAGTTTATGAAAAAACTTAGTTCCAAACCTTCTAGAATTTTAATTGAAGTGCATTATGTACACCTTTAGAATACAATATATTGCTCTTAGATTTCCTACCAGGACCTGCTGTAATTAGCTTCTCTGATCTTGTTGTTCTTAAATTTTTCTATAAACTCAGCTTTAAAGGGTGTATAGCCAAAGATTTACAGTAATTAGTACATTTATAACCTAATCTCTAACTGACTGACATCTTAGAGCTGTTGCATCTTTTCAGCTGATTAATGTGCCAGGAAATCAAATCAACCTAACAAGGACTTGGCTATCAGGTTGTTACTTAACTGTTGGCACAGAGTGGAGAGTTTTCAATAAAAGACTCTGAATTGCATTGTGTGAAAAGCAGGGTTATGTTTTTTACATATATACAGTAGATTCTTTTCATTAATAGTTTACATATGCAAGTGTATGTAATCTTCATTTTTATGCAAATCTCTCTGCAGCCCAGACAGGTGCATTTTCTGATCTCTATTCATCATCAAGAAATCCAATAACTTGGCTGTGTACCTACATCTGGTTAGAGTTTGACCCAATGTGCACTTAAGCATGGATTTCAAATATGGGCAGCAAGGAAATAGCTTATTTCCCCCCTGGCCTTTATAAAATTAAATGCAAAAAAGTAGTGTTAATGCAATGTTAATGTTGCAAGATCAAGCATTTGAAAGTCAGGAAATTCCAGAACTTGAGGTTGCTCCAGCAATGTTAAATTGGTATGTGGCCCACCCTGCATGTTTCAGGATATGCTTTAATAACAAAGAATAAAATGGTAAGGTTAATATATAAGAAAGCAAACTAACAGATGCTACCTGCATTCTAGCAGAATGTTTAAGGTTTTGGAATAAACAATTTCTGCCTAATGTTTGTTTAATGAAAGTTGGATTTTAAATGAAACTCTGTTCTGTGAAGAGAGTCTGCTTTCCATAGGGACCTTCAATTTTTCATTGTGTAAGTGCATACCTGAAGACCAAAATGTTTTCATATTTCATGGAATGCTCTTACAGAGCTGCATGGGAGGTATATTTCAGACGTCTCAGGCCCTTATTTTCCTCGAAGACCTGGGCTCCCCTGCTAGCCTGCATCTCCTACGGTGTAGTGTTGTGGCTCAGCAAGACAGAGAGGTCATAGTGCATTGTGGTCAGAGGCCAGGGAACCCTGCCTAAAGAGTACAATGGCAGCATGAGGTGCCTGAGCTGCAGATTCCATAAGACACTGTGGTGGGATTTCCATATCAAAATGTTCAGGTAGTGATCATTTCCCACAGTCAATATTTTGTGTGTCTGTGTAAG
This sequence comes from Alligator mississippiensis, assembly GCF_030867095.1. Taxonomy (NCBI): domain Eukaryota; kingdom Metazoa; phylum Chordata; order Crocodylia; family Alligatoridae; genus Alligator; species Alligator mississippiensis. The sequence goes on along the minus strand of NC_081827.1, from coordinate 223,110,958 downwards.
GGGATATTTTCTGGCCATCTCTATTAGCTAGCAGATCATGAATATACTGCCTATGTAAGAAAATGCATGTCTCACTTTTTTCTTTTCTTTCTTTCTTTTTTTTTTTTTTTTTTTTGATTTTTTGTTAAATCAAATCCGTTTCCAGCTCAGTAAAAGGCATTAGTTCTCAGGACTACAATAGGTCAGGCCAGGTGTCAAACTTCAATAATTTTTCACATATTTGTATATAAACATGTAGCTCCATTTTTTAGAAGTGGGAAAATTGTATGTTGATCACATGAGTATTGCTTCCCTTGCTGATCACATGAGTATATCAAGTGATTTTGTGCTAGCATTAGTAACAAGGGAGGTCACATTTGGGAATGGCCAAGAACAAAAATATTCAACCCTCCAAAGATTTGGCAACGATTCCTAAAGATTTGGAAATTAAGTAGAAGTTGTTTAATTTTCAGATCCCAGAGGGCTGGGCAACTCGAACTTCTAAAGAGTTCAGTTTCAGCAGAAGAAGCATACAAGTGCTCTCCCAAAAGAGATCTTCCCAGTTGAGACCTGAAAGATCTTTCCCCAGAAGAAGCATGTTTTCCCTGAGAGAAATTCAGTGAACGATTGTATGCTTCTCATTTCTACTGAGAGAATGGTGATCCTTCCAGTAGAACTGTAATGCTTGTACATGGCCTGAGATAAGAAGGTATCAACACATATGAAAATCAAGTCATTCATTTAGGTATCTACATATGGATTTAGGTAACTTTCTCAAAAGTACCTAGGCAGGCAAGGTTCTTTGGGTAGATGTGATATCTTTTATTAGACCAACTAAATAGTTGGAAAAAAGTTCTTTGCAAACTTTTGGGCACAAACACTGTTTGTCAGGCATAGGAAGAGTCTGCTGGTGTTATGTGCCAAAAGTACCTTGTTGCTTTTGAAAATAGCATATAGACTGCCAAGTCAGTTTGGCCCTTTCAGAACATCACCCATTGCACCTTAACTCTAGGCACTGGTTAGAAAAAATTGTCACCATGTTCAGAAGACGTCTGTGTTCTGTGAGAGTAATAATGATGAACAAAGAACCTAAAAAAGTACCACATCTTAAGTTTTTAATTTCAAAATGCAAATGTAATATAGTTTCAAATGTTGAAATTATTTGAGGTTTTGTGCTGATGTAAAATAAAACTGGCAAAAGTTACAAAGTATGGCAAAAATATAGTATGCTTCCAACATGTCTGTTATTTGCAACCCTGCATTTATCTTGCATATGCTTTCCTCAAGCTCTCTTTAAAAATCACATTCCAAGCATATTGTGTTTTGGTTCTGCCACTGTTTTAAAGGAAGGTAACACAATATGGAAAGGACCAGGCAAAAGCTCTATAGTCTTGACACTTTTGACAGAGAAGAAACCTAAACTGTTTTGTTTTCATCTGACTTTGTCTAGAGGTCAGTGAGATTTCCAAGCTTTTGGCTTTTAATTGCATCCATTGTACATTTGTCATTTCCAGTCAAAATGCTACAAATAAAATCCATTATACATCTTTAGGTTTCTTGAAATATCAGTAACATTTGCATGCTTCTCTGAATAGCCAAAAGACAGAAATGTTTCGTTTCTTGCAACTCACCAACCCCGCTACCTTCCCCCATACAAAAGAGAAGGAAAAAAAACCCTTATAACTATAAACTGGTCTCCTGCTTGGATTAATTTACTTCACCAAAACAGTGACCATTGTCAAATGCCTTGCATCTCCATGGAAACAGTTGCCTTGGCCATAGACAAAGGTCTGCCTATAATACAATGCCATAAGAATTTCTGAGGACATAGACCCTGTTTAAATCACAGTACAAAGGCAAAAGTGTATATCTTATATTATTTCTGCCTGTCTGCAGCAGCTACTACGCCTTCATTCCAAAATAATATTTTTCAAATGAAGTAGCAGAAAACAGCTTTACATTTTTGTTATCCCTTCAAGCACAAAATAAAAAATGCCTGTGCTGCCACTACCTGATTCAATCAAGTGGAGTACATTGGATACCCACAGGCTACAAGTGCTGGAAAAAGCTGACTTGTATTTTAATTAATAATGTGATACACTGTCTCAATAGCTAGGCCCTTGGCGATCTGATTTGCTTTGTTCATTATTTGCTGTAAACAATTTTCAAACAACGTGTAGGCAACTATTTCTGAATTTCTGCTAATTCATAACATTAACTAAAAATGCAGGGTTTTTCTTGTACAAGAAAACAGCTGATTAAACCTTTTAATCAACTCATGGAAAATATCAGACCAGTATGCTGCAAAGTAAAAGTGAGAATAAAAAATAACTGCCCACCAGGTTTTCAATGTCAGGCCCATTATTGGTTGTTAGTGCTACATTTTACCAGATAGTAAGCCTCAGTTTTGGTAAGATGATCATGTCTCAGGATGGGGTTAATGGCGCTCTGAAAGTGAGTATGTTGGCTTTGAAGTTAGAGGAAGAAACCGTCTGTTGCCTATACTGTCATAGGGTGCAAAGCTATGGCATGTGGGCGGCATTAATAGTACAGCACTGTACACAATTATTTTGATAAAATGAGAAATGGGATATATCAGTAAAAGTAAATATTTAGATTATGGTAGTTAACAAAAGTTCTAATACTTTCCTCTGTATTCCTCACAAATTGTCTGGGCACCTTAGAAACAAAAGAAAAAAAAGAGACAACCCATGCTGGTATAACCCAAATAAATACTGCTCCATACTTTCCATCACCAGTTCAGCTGACTGCAAGTAGATCCGTGTCTTGCCTATATATTTCCATGTCAAATGGATCTGGGTCAAGTTAATCCACTACTGCCATCTCAGATGTTGCAATGCAGTTCCAGTCTCAAATCTCCTTTGCGATACCATTGTGTAGATGCTTTAAACCTCAAAACCAGTAAGTGAGACATCCCAAGCCCCCTCAGTTACTTCCATAAGCTTTCTCAGAACTTCTCTGTGTGCATACTAAATGTCTAGTGTTTTAAATTCTTTGCAGACAATGTGGTAGAAAGTGAAAGAATACAGATTTTGGAAGGACATTTCTTAATGCACATTGACTGTACACTTGAAGCACTTCAGAGTTACAGTTTTTTTCAAAATATCCTAGAATACACTTAACTCAGGGGCAGGCAATTATTTCGGGCAGAGGGCTACTTACTGAGTTTTGGCAAGCCATTGAGGGCTGCATGACAGGCAGCCAGGGACAGATAAATATTAATTTTCTAAATTTTTGAGAGGCCTCGCTGGCCAGATAGAATAGCCTGGCGGCCCGCATCCACCCCTCATTTTGCCCACCCCTGACTTAACTAGTGGAAAATACCATTCCTCCTGTTTTCCAGTATGGTCAGGTAACCTACAAGACCTTCTGCCTTTACACTTTCCTCTGTATTATCTGTTTAGTACAGAAACATAAACTTTGCCCTTTGTCATATTTGTCCCATCTGTGGAATTGCATGGAGAAAAAAGAATTGGTGTACAGGGCAAATCAGTAAATGTTAAACAATCCAATCTGCAGGCTTGATGCTTCTTAGTGTCAGTCATTTCCTGAGTTTTCAATGGCTATTTCTCCACTGCTTTCCCAGTGCTCCTAGAAGTTGCTGCTCTTGAGCCTGCCCTGACCATGTTCTTCTAGTCACAAAAGCCAGATTGGAAAATGAGACATGCCAGATGAAGAGAGCTTGAAAGTGGCTGGTGACAGGGTTCCCTCAGCAGCTTCATCACCTCCTTTTTAGGTTTGGTGGATGTGAACAGTAGCAGGTGCAGGGGGCATGCTCAAGACCAGCCCTTTCAGGGAACACCATGCACATGATGTACCATACCCAATCATCTTTCCCAGTCAAGGCAGCTATTAAAATTCAGAACAATAGGGTTTAGGGCATATGAAACACAAGCTACAGCATTTGATGCACACTTAGTACTCTGCCATTCCTCTCCTGTCCTTAAACATGAGCAGATCAGGACTAACCAAGTACTCTAGAGGTCTTCTTATATATGTTTTTAGGATAGGACATCTGCCATCATATTTGCATTCTCCTTAATACAAATCACCTCTAAGTCATCACCTGGGGATCCTAGACTCCTTCATAATAATTTATTAGATGCAACCAGGTAAGAACACACAATAAAAGTCACCCAAACAGAGGCAGTTGTAACTTCTTAAGTATGCACAGAAAAGCACGACATTCCTTGTCAAGGAGGGTACAGATTTTTTTCACTGGGGAGCAATTCCTGGCTTTTTCCCCCATGTCATTTGTTTACATCAGCACAAAACCTAACACATTGTTAGAGACACCTGTGAAAATCATAAGGGATATGTATCCAAAAGTATGTCTGCACTACAGACCATAGCATGTTATAGATATACACAAGCTAATTTTAAACTAGCTGGCTCAATACTGTTAATGGTATGAACATGATAGTAGAGTGTTCCATGTGAGCTAATTTATTTACCTGGCTTCTTAGTACCTAATTAGTTAACTTCAAGCTAGCCCAAATATATCTACAATGCACTGCACTCTGCAGTGCAGAAAAACCCAGAGTCTGGATTCACAAGAACTCGACTTTTACTTACAATTTCTTCCCATTTACAGAAGTTTCTTTAGGATTTTCCATCCACCCCATCTTTTATTCACATTGTTAGGCAACAGACACTGTAAAGTAGCTACAATGAGGAATACATCTGCAGTAACCTCCCCCACCACATACACTTGCACCCACACAAAGGGCATGTCTACACATGGCATACGGTGCCTTTGTTACTGCACCATCATTTAGTACTTCCTTTTGCACCCTGGAAGTACTAAAAGACAGCACACATAGTATTATGGATAGGCTAATTGGTAAAACACCCAACTTACATAGAAGTTCTTCATTCTGAGACATAAGGTATAGACACAACAACAGCATTAGATTGTTACAGCCCACACAAAATATGATAGTCCCATCTTTCTTAAGCATCAGCCCATGATATGATGCTCATGAACTATGTGAAGGCTGAATTACCTCCAACACTATCATTTTATTGTCATCTTATTCAGGTTCTAAACTATTTTCTCAGTGACTCCAAAGGGAAAACTACAAATTTGTCATCCTCTCTACCTAGTAACAGTAAGTCTGGTATATCCAGGCTTGCTGAAAATGATATAAGCCTGCAAAACCTCTCTGATCAGTGCTTGCTGCATAGGTGTCAGGTGTTCAGAAAGGCAGATGGCATCCAGTGAGGGAATTGGGCCTGTTTTGATCCCCAGTTCCACTGAAGTATTCTTTTGCTCCTGTTGCCCATGGCTGTCAGATCCAGCTGTTTCTCCACTCTGAGGAGATTTCTATATCTTACACCAGCAGCTTCTTCCAGTCCAGACCTGGTTGCTCTGGGACTTCCTTCCTCAGTGGAGGTCAATCTTCCTGTCAGGAACTCCCCAGTTGAGTCCCCCAGATATCTGTAACAACATCCCCTTGGTCTGTATTTCCTGCAGGGGAAGTTGTAACCTCCAGGCCCTAGCCTGATTCTGGTCATCTTAAACAGAAGATATACCAGTTCTGGCTTTTTAAGATGGGTGGTAGGCAGACCTCTTCTGCAATCAGAAGTTCACAAACCAATCTTTCCTAAGATCAAGGGCCTGGGTAAAGAGTGGTAACTGTTTCTAATGCTGCAACCTTAGTAGGCACTGTGACCTCAAGCTATTTCTATCATCCCTCACTGGGACATGGTGTGACATCACTAGTGCCCAAGACCTCCCAAGTTCCCCCAGCCACTTGCTTCTGGCAGCCCATGCTCTGAGTTCTGATCTTCTTAGGGCTAGATCTTCAGGAAAGTAATGAACCATGGAATTGAGCAAAGGAATTTCTTAACCCTTGTGACTTTCCTCTCAAGGGTCAAGTATATAAAAGTGTGCAGTTACATATCTACACTACACATGTAAATTGGCTTTTATGCATAAATGGCATGTGAACATTGAATAGAAAATACTACAAGTAGAGAAAATGTGCATAAAACACTACAGCAGTCACATACACAACTAGCCACTTGCATACACAAATTAAGTTACTATTCATGTAGAGGCAGGTGCAAAGTTTTATACATATGCCTTGACCTGCTTATTTTGAAAAATCAGTTCTTAACTCTGCAAATGTTTGTTTACATTATTGTGCTCTTGATTGATCACAGAAAAAAATACTTTAAATGTAATTAGTGATTTGAAGGAAAAATGTATATTTTAATATGTTTACATATTTCAGTTCTGCACATAATTTAGTTACTTGCAGCTTTTCTCCATAATATGCTATACGTGCCTTGCTCACCTAAAAAAAAATCGAGGCTGGGTTAAAAGCTGGGTGATTGACAACTTAGTTCAGCAAAAAGGATACAGTTGCAAAAGAGTATCCCCAAGGTCTGTCAGACTCAACCTAGATTTCTGGAAGTTAGGAACAAGAAACAACCCCCTTATTGAGGGTCCAGTGTTGCCATTTGATTGGGATTAAGAGGTATCAGTGGTCAGCCTGCATTTCACCCTCCCCACCTGAGATAGGAACTCCCTCACTCGTATATCCAATAAGAACATGGATGCTAACCAGTGGCATGACCTGCCCTCCAAAGGGTGGGGTCAGGGATCTGACACCTTCATATCACTTAGGGAAAGTCCATACTGCCTCTGCTGAGCCTGCGACAGCCACTGAGAATCAAACCCTGTTCACTCACTTCTATTCTGTATGTCCAAGCTAGGCAGAGTAAATAACTTAAGGGGGTCCTGAACCTGTGTACAGTGATCAAAGACAGATACAAAGAGGTGTGCTTTGAGATGCATATAATGTGTTCCCTTCACACACTCATTTGAATTATTTTACCTCTCTATCCTGCATATGCAGAATGTCATAGAGAACAATCACTGGCACTACACTTCTGCTTAGGCATCTGAAGTCTTTACAGGAGCAAACGTATGAATTACCCTTAGTGTTGTTCTGAGTACTTCCCTACCACAGCTCAACACAACAGTACAACAAGTGCTTTCTAATAATGAAAAAGGATTTACTAAAGTTAGTGGCACTGCCATATAGCCTATGCACCCCAAGGAACACACATTCTCAGAAATGATCTTGTAAGACTGAAAAGTATGAAGCAGAGGAACGCCTCTCTATTTTAACATGTGCATCATCATGATGTACGCAAAGTAATACAACGGAGATACATGCCCACAATGTAAGATAAGTGTCAAAATAGCTAGCACTGAATGCTCTGGTGAATGTGTAAAAATATCACAGTGTCACACAGAAAAATGGACCAGAAATAAGAATACGTGCTTTGAAATAGCTCACCATCTGCTGCAGAAAAACTGATGCAATAGCAGCCAATCCAGCAGTATATGTTAGATGGGAGAGACCTCCTCTTCCCAAATACCTTCAGGCATTCTATTCATTAAGAGCTAAAGGGACGCCACTTGTTCTGCTACAGCAAGAGACCTGGCATAAGGTTTTTGCCATAAATATTTTGTGCTTCCCTCTCTTCATCGGTCCACCATTGCTCAGAGTATCCTGGTGCCTCAGTTCTAATGAGTCCAATCCTCATGTTTTTATGGAAGCTGATCACTGATGTTATAAATAAACTATTACAAAATACATGGGATGAATCCTGGCCTTAATAAACAGCAAAACTCTTATTAACTTCAGTAGAGCAGGACATCATCCATGGTGGCCATACACATTTGTCTTTTCCAGATAAACTATTTATATTATAAGTATACAAGTATGTATTTTCACCTTAAAGTCTAACTCCTTATGTTGCAGGTTATGTTGTGTACACCAACCATGCACTTGACTTGAGCTTCCATTGTTACTCACAGGATGCAATTTTACAACATAGTTTAACATGTCTGATAGTGAAGTCTGATAGCTCATTGCTAATGAAAGTTCATGCAACTGCAAATGCAAGAAATTAAAACTGAACTAGGCATACGTCCCCTATGGGGTAACGCTTCAGTTAATGAATCTATTTCTAACAAATACTTTGTGCCCAAGCATTTGGTAGTTAAAAAGTAGCTTTAGACTGTCAAGTCACACAATTATTGACTATTGGTCAAATTTGAAAGCTCTGACTCTGTCCTTAGTTAGTCAAAGCTCCCAGTGAGTAAGAACAGGATGAAAACCAATAATTTCAGAATGTTGCCTTATAACTGTATGTAATCATGAAACTGCTTCAAGATCCTGAAGCATGTTATTTTGTTCATGTTTATCCCATGTATTATAAACAATTATTCTTCCTGCAAGGAAAAAAATACAGGGTGAGCCAACAGCTTCCAGATTCAAGAAACTGAACTGTTACAAATAGCAACAAAGGGAATTTTAATTTGGGAGTATATTAAAGCCAAGTTTTACAAATATATTCTTCAGGGCTTATGAATTTTAAGTGCAATAAAGTTATATACCAAATAAGAACTGATATATAGATATTTTATTCATTAATCACATACTAATTTGATGTATGAGAAATTTCAGTCATGGAGAGCATGCAGCTGACAAAAATGCATACAGGCGATTGTAAAAGTGTGTCATTCCAGAGAAGGTGAATTAGGTGATCTTTTTATTTTTTATTCCAACCTTTTCTCTTCTCCCTTCCCACATGCAAAAAAAAAATTTTTTTTCAAAGGTACTAAGGAAGGTTAGGGAAACTGGTTTGCTTTCCCAAATGAATATCCTTAAGTCATATATGCTATAATATATTTGCATTATAAAATAAATAGCCCTCATACAAACAAATTCAAAATTATTATTTATGCCTTATAAAGCTATGTTACCCTGCAGTACTGCCAAAAGGTCAACCATTGCCTCAAACTTTGCTGTGTATACAGTGACCTGGAAGTACCATTGATAATGACCCTATGACTGCAAGTCTTGAAGACTTAATCATCTGACATACAAGCAGCCCTAAGGCATTCATATTTGGCATTTTCCTTATTGAAATGTACACAGACAATATGCATTTTAAACAATTCAAAGCTGCATGCCTAAAATAGTCATTGGACCACAGATCCCTTTTTGAAACAGACTTCTCACTATTTCAGCTCTTTCAATTTGATGAGCAAGTAAGCTAACGAAACAATCTGATGCATCTGGAGCTAGAAGCTAGCTGCATTTAGTATTGGCATTTGCTCCATATTGCAAGAAGCATGTGCGTCATCTGGAACTTAATTACTATATCACACCAGCCAAATCTGATGCACAGCCTCTTTTAGGAGGAGTTCATAAAAACCAAAAAGCCAAACAAAACAAAAAAAGAAAAAACAACTCCCAACCTTAAAAAAAGCCTCAACTTTCTCTGAAAATGAAATTTCAATGGAAAGCTTCAGATTAACATAATGTAACTACAATTATATCATCTCGTACTACTCGGTAGTTATTCACACTGTTCCATCATGAGAAATAGAACAGTCTAGAAGCTTTTTGGAAAATGGCTCCACACATAATGGGTGAACACAATATGGATTGTCTTGGTTTGGTTTTACTAAACCAAACTCATTAAGAAGATCCTGCACATTGAAAACCACCCTTAATGTTGCCTGCCTTCAGATAATTATGGAATATGAAGTCACAGTAATTTTCCATAAGTATGAAGTAGAATATTTAATAAACTATTTAGGAATACTTTCAAGATTGCCATATGTTATAATATGAGAGTCATGAAACAGGCTCAGAAGGAGCTACTTTCTGGAGTGTATTTATGAGTCAATGAATAGCTGACATTCCTCCAGAGACATATATGCAGTATTTTAGTCTTAAAGGCAATTGTTCATTTAGGACCAGATTGCACCTGGACCAGTCTGACCATGCAGCTGTGCCAAGGTCCTAGCTTGCAACAAGGAGGGTGCAGCATACCCTATACTCTCCAAGGGCACTTTTACACATCCTCTGGATGTGCAGGGGCAGCGCTTTTATTACAGCAGCTCTGGGAGCCGCTCCAATTAAAGTGCCGCAGTATCTCATGTATCGGCATCCCTGCACTTCAAAAATCCCTGCATTCAACAAGCTTTAGTTCACCGCCATTGTGAAGTGCAGGGGCACTGATACATGAGACACAGGAGGCTGCTGGAGCGTGGAAATTGTCATGCTCTGGTGCATTGTAATTACAGTGAATTCAAGCAGCCTCTGCACTTACATACAGGCACCCCAATGTAGCTAGTGGGTGATTAGGGGTTGTAAAAAGGATGGCTGAGGCATATGTAGGGTGTCCCAGGTGCTGCCACTGCAGTTGGGTTGGCTTGAAGAAGAAAGAGCATCCCCCTTGTTCAGATGCCTTTCTTATTGGTGCAAGAGTCACAATTCCTTTCTAAGCCTCATCCTGCAAAAGCACATGCTTAGCGCAACCTATATTCAAGTAACAATTCCGCTTAGGTCAGGGCCGTCCAACTTCACAGCCACCAGGGGTGGCACCCTGCATAGGTCATATGCTCTGGGCCTTGAATGGGCTGCATACCATGGGGGCTGCACAGGCTTCTCAGAACCACCACCAAGTGCAGCTCCCATGCCTCTGAAACAGTGCAGTCCCCCCACCCTCCTCACTACTGCCATGTGAGCAACACAAGCTCCCTTCCTTCCCCACCTCCCATTGTGCAAGCCTCCTTGATGGCACCCCCATGGCTTCCCCTCCCTGTTGCTGCCACACAAGCAGCATGAGTCCCCCCACTGGCACATGGCCAGCAAGTTCACCAGGCCTCCTGCCATGCCGTTCTGCCCCAGAGACTCGGGATGCTGCTGCTTCTGGAACAATGGAGGCAACAGCAGCCAGGCAGGAGCCTGGGGGCCTCATGTTAACCCCTGGATGGCCAGATTCATACCCTTCCCTCCCCCCACTGGTTGCTAGCTAGACAGCCCTGGTTTTTAGCTCATAATTCATCACCCAAATAACAATAATTACAAATATTATTGTAGGGTATAATTGGGGGTCATGGTATATTAGATCTAGTTTTAAAAGAACTTTAAACAAAGCAATGGAGGATGATAAACCATTTGTGATTTAGCAGTTGTCTGAGCATGTTCAACATTTTAAATTCAAAACATGTCAAGTAGCTTTAACTGATGTCTACTTTGTCACATGGCATTGTGTCTATACCTTCATTCTGTTAACATGTGAGTTTACCATCATAAATCAGGCTATTTAGATAATTTTGACAGTAAATGGACTCCTCATCTTGGAAAGTCTTGGTACTTTTCAGTAGGAAAAAGGAGTAATTGGTCTTCAGGTGGAATGGAGCCTTTGCTGCACTTTTGGAGCATCTGCTGATACACAAAAATGGAAGATAGTTCCTCAGAACTAGATATCATATTAATACATTGGTCAGGCAATAACCAATCTAGAATGTCATTGCTTTGATTATGTAAGATGACAGTACAAATTAAAATCTGAGGAAAGCAGGACTACGTGTAAACTCCACTGAAATCAAGAGACTTTCACCTTGTTATATCTTAGTTCCAAATGTGCCCCCTGCTTCTCATGCTGATGAGACTCAGTATACATACTGAGTCTTACACAAAGAATATAACATAGATCATATAGGCAGAAATTAGAGTCTTATAGGCTCAGCCCATGAAAGCTCTGCAGGATGACAAGGGTCTTCATTCAGAATTGAACTTAAACACATCCTTAAACCCCAATGGAGCTTCAAATTAAGCGTGTTCACAGGTGCCTTACTACATGGGGACCTACTGAACCTAAAGCCTTAAATATTTAATTGGAGAATCCATAGTGATACAGCTATTTAGAAAAAAAAATCAACACTCATATTTCTATGGTATCATGACTGCTGTGTTTTGTCACAGTGTTTAATATCTTTCATGCCTTCATATTTTTCCATTTTTTTAAGATTTGAGGAATTTATTCTTAACGCAAAAAACCACAGGGAAATGTAGCAAAGTGATGTCTCTCTTCTGCATTTCACAATTGCTAAGAATCAAGAAAACAATCCTATGCACTTTCCGTGTCTGCCATTATAATAAACTGTACATTAGTTTCATTCAGTGGCTCCAGCCTCTGGCTATCCATTGCACTGTATATTAGTTTTAAATACACATTGCTTGCAATAACACTATAGTGAGAGCTGTGCCTCAAGTTAAGAAATGGTTAGGATTGCTTTACATTTGCAGTTCCATTGAAAACATTTATTCAATCAAAGGGAAAAATAAATGTGGTCCCTCAGCTCTGTCAAGTATAAACTGTTATTGATCCCCTAAATGAAATTTGTCCATGCTGATCGATCAAACACATTATCTTTTTTCCCCAGTCTATTACCAGCAATTGGAAACTTTCAAGCATCAATAGCAGCTTGACCACATGTGATTGTAAATTTAGCCTATCAGCTTCCAAAATCTGAATTATTCTGGTTCTCCCTCCTCCCTGCAAATGGCTGAACACCTGCATTATAACAATATTTTTCCTGAGCAGAAGGTTAGAAAAAATTAAATTTAATAAAACGTTGAAAATTGTTTGTGTCATATAAAACTCAAGCAGCATGATAATGGCTGTTAGGCAGGAAGGAGGGAGTCACTGATTACACTATAAACTTTAGTGTCAAATATGTCCTGATGATGTTCTTGAACACTGATGTGTATCTTGCCTTACTTCAAATAAACTGTTAACTATGTTTGATACAGGACAAGACTCCAGACTTTCCTTCCATTTGGTTCCTTTTCTAGCCACTGGCTGCTTTTATTCATTAGCTTGTTAACAGAAAATAATCTGTATGGCACGAAGTCTGAGACATCTGAACATGAACTATGTGGTACCCAGTGCTGTTTCAAGGGTGCATATCAAGAAAGCTTGCCAGTATCAAGTTGAAGTGAGAGAAGTTATGGAGCTTCTACCAACCTGGTATTCTGGGCTTTTCTCACCCTTTTATGCTTAGCCTTATCTTACTAAACAGAATTCTTAACATTGGAGCATCCTTCTATATTTTTTAACGTTAAGTATCTGCTTAAAGTGCCTTGCTAGATCAGGTTGCTACTAAGGGTAAATGGTTCAACAGCTTTAAGATGTTTGTGGCTGTTCCTTCCTAAAAGGAAAGAGGTGTCAGGCACTCGGGCAGCTGATTACAGTACAAGTCCTCTTGCTGGTGACTGGAGCCATTGTATGCCAGTCCTATATGTGACTGATATACAACTTAAACTGGGGTCTTTATAGGCTGATGATGTACCAAATGAGCAAATGCAGAATCTACCTCAAGAACATCCAATGTGCTGTGCACCAAAGCTTTTCTTATTTGGGTGTTACTTTTTACAAAACTTCAGGTGTGTCACTATCTAGCTTGTTCTTGGAGGATAAATGGGATAAACTTAGCATATGCCACATATTCTTAAATGTTGAAAGCACCTATGGTAAAAACATAACATTCATTTTTCTTGTTGCCTAATGGCACAGAAGTCTCACATCCTCTTTTGAACCACTTTCTTAATGGTATCATATAGCATTACCATTTAGCTACGGAAATTATGCAAAGACAGGCGTCTGAGGTAAGCACAGTATGTTACAAGGTAAATATAGATACTTTGCACTGAACATCTAAGTGGCTAAAATGGTCAAATAACAGTTCCTATGTTCCTTGTTAATTATTTTCACAACCCAGAAAAAAAAAGCGAGCTCTTATTCCAACTACGGATCTTTTCTTTTCTTTTAAATCAAAGGGTGTGGAAACATCCTGTTACATGAATCTGGTTTGTTTGAAAGTTCAACAGATTACAACTTGACTACCTGCCAGTACTGTTCATGGGGAAATCTTTCCTCCATATAGAAAATTTACACCTCCTTTGGCTATTTGGAATGGAATGTTACTCTGAAGAACGATAGATACATTTCTGTTATTTGACTAACATAGATGGCACCTGCAAAAGAGTTTTATAATTTTTGTACAAATAACGTATGGTTTTCCAATCCTGTTTTTACCTGCTGTTCTAATTGGCAGCATACCTGCCTCTGGATGTAGCTTAATCAGATTTTTTAAAATCAATTTGCTTCACAGCCATTTTGTGCTCATCTGAAGCGAACTCCCAACAGTTCAATAGAGTTCAGATCTTCAAAAAGAACTTAATTTCAGGTAGGCTGTGGAAAAAAAAGTAACTCTCATCTCTTAATAGCCATCATGAGGGACTTTCTCTCTACTGCTGTCAATAGCTCATATGTTTGTCTTCTGTCTTGCTGATAGGTAATAATTTTCCAAGCAAGCTTAGGGAGCTGTGACTCTTTATTAAAACTAATAAGAGAGGGAGTCACAGGTTTTTAAAAATCACTCAGCAAATTATTACTGACAACTCTCCCTTGAATCACTAAGTAGAAGAAAAGCAATGAGAAGTTAAAATGCCCTGTTCGAAGCACGTTGATTATTTTCAGCAATGGGTTTTTGAGAGAGACATTTTTTTAAATGAAATTTCATACTGCAATAGTGCTTTACACTGTGAATAAGGTAGTCTAAACCTCACCTGAAATAATAGATGTTTAAATATAAATTGTTATAAACAGATTTTGGCTAAACCAAAAGCAACTAAGTATGAACCACTATGCTATTCCATTCAGGGCCAGATCCAGAGGGAGTAAAGTGGTATAGCTGCACCCCCACCTTTGGCTATGTCACGTTTGAATTCTCTGCATGGGGTCTTCCCAGTGTCTCTGCTTTCATGTGACTCTGGAGCCCAGAGGGTGAGCACTGCCACTACTAATCACTCTCTCCTTTGCCCTGAATTCAGCAGGGAGGGAGAGAGAGGAGAAAGGCAAACAGCAGCAGCACTCACCCTTCTGGAGTCGTATGAGAGCAGGGGCTGTAGCCAGAACCTGCCCTATCAGCTGGTCGGCTCAGAGCTCACCACACTTGTACAGCACTTGCAGAAGTCTGTGCAGACCAGGCTCACTGGGCATGTGCAAAAAAGCCGAAGTCAGGGGCGGGGGAGCTCATCTCCTTTGCCTCATTCTGTAATCTGTTACTGATTGCATAAAAAGATGAATAAGTTACTAATTACTACATTATTAATATATTTTTCATTGCTGAAACCTCTTGGATACTTCTTAGTGTGCTCTTCAAGGCATTCAATATGTAGAGCATATTCATAGTACATGTTATTAGATTCACAATAAAGCTGGTTTGCTACTGAAGATCTCTGTGTTTTGTTAACTTTTAGAAATGCAAAAAAGTAATTCTATTTTTAAATAAAAACACTTTCCCTTACAATATTTATACTTTTGATTCCCCAGATTACATTTTCTCATAAAGATGCTCATCATAAAAAGAATGAAAGTTTGAATGCATGCACAAAATGTCATGTTTTTCAGAATTCAGGCAGAAGTACCATAACAGCCATCTCTAACACTTCTTAGTGCTTTTATAGTTTTTCCTGGTCATTGATGAAGGTATTGGATACATTAGGTTAAGGAAAGATCTCTGCTCAACCTTTCTAGTAACTCCCCCATTAGATATTTCCTATTTAAAAGTGATTTTTGATGATTTCCAGTTAACATTCTGGTCTGCAAGCTGTATCAGCCACATCAATGTTACATACAATAATTCCCAAAGATTAGATTTACATGAAGAACAGAAGACCACTGAAGATACAGACCATCTTTTTTCAATTTATGGTACTGCAATTGTGTTTTATATTCCAAAATTATGTAAACACAATGTAACAATATCCAATGGCCTCAGGGAATAACGAGCCTTTTCAAGGGACAGGTATGGTATCCTTTTACAACTCTGACCTGGGAAACAATTCACACATTTTGCCTGCCTATACACATGCTCAGGGGTCAGGCGATAAGGGTATTTTAATTAGAGCAGTTCCCAGACAGCTGCTCTAATTAAAATGCTTCACCATCAAGTGTATTAAGCCTCTGCATGTTTAAAAATGGCTGTGGGATGCTATATCTAAATCTCATTAAATGAAGTTTAGATAAAGTAGCCCCACAGCCATTTTAAAATGTGTGGGGGCTAAATATATGTGATGATGAAGTGACGCTGGAGCATTCTGATTAGAGCACAAAGCAGACTCAATTAATTGAATCCGCTCCTACAGGTTTTAACTGGAACACAAACAGCACATGTATAAATAGCATTTAAGGCCATTATGCTCATCTCAGCTGGCCTCTTGCCTTACACAGGCCAGAGAATTTCACCCAGCAATTCCTGCATCAAGTCGGTAACCTCTGCAGTGAGTTCCTGAACTTTTATGACTTTTCGTTGTGTCTTTAAGCAATGGAAGATTCATCATGAAATCCTGATGTAGGTTGTTTCAATGGTAATTACTGATATGCTTGTTATTAAAATTGTGCTCCTATTTTTTGTCTGAGTTTACCTAATTTCTAACCACTGAATTCTGTTAAACTGCTTTCATTAGACTAAACAACTGTAGTAATCTCATTCTTCCCTTGGATAAATTAGACTGAGGTCTATCACTCTGTGCCATGATTTTCAGACCTCTAATTAACATTATAGGTATCTTCTTTTCAGTTCTTCATAATTATAAAAGTGCAGCCACCAGAGCTGGATATAGTAGTCCAGCAACAATTCACAACTCACTATTGTTTACTAATACCCACTAGCCTACTTCTTCTTTATATTTCCCTATGTATGCATCTAAGGATCTCATTTATTCTTCTAGCTATAGCTTTGTAAACCTCATGTTCAGTTAGTTTAAAATGGGCTATACTGATTTTGTACAGTACCATTTGTTCAGAATGTCACATGGGACAAAGTCTATGACTATTGTGTCATCACAGCTACCTCTAACTACCAAATGTCTAATCTCATGCAAAATTATCTGGATGTAGGTCATAAGTACCAGTTTCTTACTAACATCACATGTAAAAATGCTATTATTTTCCTCTGAGAGGTAGCCCTCTTTCCAATGGAATATCCACCTCTGTGCTGAAAACTGGTTTCCTTTATTTGGTCTGTACCATGTAATAATTCTTTACCTTTACAGCCTGTAAAATCTTACCATTAGCTCCATTCAGAACTCCCAATGACTTCACTGAGAGTTCTACATGTAGCACTTAGCACATCACAATGTAGGTACAGAATATCATGAGGATAAAGAGAAGTGTTATTTTTGTCACTCCCAAAACTTAAAATCAAGACAAACCAATATTTGCAAAAGTTTAGTGAAAAAAAAAATCAGACTTGAGAATATCTTTGAGAAAGAAAGATAGTTCTGGTTTCCTTTTTGAGTAACTAAAGCTTCCAGTGGAATTTATAAAAAAAACCACCATTGATCCACCAATGAACAGCAGTGCCCTCTAAGGTGGAAAGTAGCAGTTTTTCTGTTAGGCAAGTTTCAGAAAAGTTCTTAGAAAAAGTGCAAAATGTTTCCAGTTGAAACTACAGAACCACAAATTCCACCAATGATAAAAAGCTTTGATGTTTTCCATAGTGCAAAAAGAAGAAATGTAAATTTCTAACAATGTTCTATAGAGATGGGGGGAAGGAGAGAGGAAAGAGAAGCCCTTCCAAGTGTTTTCATTTGCTACATACACCAGAATGGATGACTGATAAAAAAAGCCATATTTTCTCCCAATGCTAATGCCTATAAAGTTAATTTCTATCAAAGTTCAAGCAACAACATTTCTTTTTCTAAGAAAAAGTCTATCTCCCTGGCAGATACAGTATCATTTGAATATTCCACATGTAATTCCACTTCATTGCTCCCTGTCTATTTAAGCCCTTTTTGAAAGCTATAATTACATAAACAGAGATCCTCCCACACTCTGACTGGTGGAAAAATACATATTAACTCCAGACGTGCTGTGGGTGTTTTGTGCCTTTTTTAAAGCAAGTTTCTTATCTGCCAGAAACTATTAAGCCCCACGTAGAATGGCAATAGCACATGGAACCCAAAATTTGAGATGGCCATTGTCACTCACTGATCTGTTTAATTCTCATCTTTCTTGCTATTCTTTCTTGCTTATAATGTTTCTTGAAACTAATACTATTTTACCAGAACATTTTGCTCTCCAAATAGTGCAAATATTGTCTTGATGATTGATGTACTATGGCTTATTTCACTTGAGGAGATCTGATCAATCTTATATATGTGAATGCATCACTGCCATAAGGCAGCACAGGAAACACTTCCTTTCACAAATTTCCTTGTACAACTTTATTTGTGGATTTATGGCCAAAGTCTGGTTTCACTTACAGCAGGATATCTGGAGCAATTCCAAAGATGTCATTTCAGATGCACAAGTATAAACACCACAGAAAGAGTGACAGGGAAATCAGAGCCATAGATTTCACATAGAACTTATTTAAAAAATAGTTTCTGTGATTACAAACTCACAAGTCATAATGCTCAGCTAATGTAAGTTTACACAGCTTCAGCAAAGCTCAATGGAAGCACACTAATTTACTCCAGTTGTTAATGTAATCTACATATGGTATTCAAAATAATCTGTCCCAAAATATGAATTTTTTTTCTCGGTTCTTCATAAAATTCCATTCAAGCAAAGCTCTTAGTGTTCAAGTGAAAACAAGAAATATGTTTCTCTTGAGGGGGCTTTTATTGGGAATCTAGGTGAATAAGCTGGCTTTCTAGGAACAGGCTATAGCCTAGAACAAAGCTGCTTTAAATTTACTAAGTGTACCAGTTAGCATCTCATGTAGATGCGCCCAGTGATAGGCAAAGTGATGACTGGTATAAAACTCAGTCTCTCATAAGCTAAATTACCACTATCACTATCCATCCTAAGATACTAACATCACTTAGTTCCAGTATTTTGCTTTCTCATTGTCCCTCCTGTTCAGTGATGGTTGTTATGCTAGTATAGTTTAAATTATTAGATTCCAACTAACTTTTGACACACACAAATTTTAAAGAAAAAAGGAATGCTAGGAAAGTGAGGGATAATAGGCTTGGTTATCAGTCCCTACTAGACACTACTCTCTTCTCTATCACAAAAAGTTTTAGGTTTGAGGAAAATGCCATCCAATTATGAGTATAGCTTTCACTTCTATGTCAAGTGACTATCTGACTTTCCTCAAAAGAGTTGGAGTGTGGTTGTAACTGTGGTGGTTCAGGAAATATATGAAAAGTAAGGGGACGGAGGTTACATGTGTGTATGGCGGCGGGGAGGGGAGGGGGTGACAAGGCAGCATTTATGCACTGCCACAAGAGACTAAAAGACAAGCAGATGCCACAGAGCGTGGAGTCTCTACATGCTACAATACTTGCTACGGTGGGGTTTCAAGCTCCAGACTCTAATCACTGGTGCCGGCTGTGGTGGGGAAAAGAAGCAGACTAGAAGTTACACCAATAGGCTCAAACAGCTGGGAGAGTTAAATGCCTGGTCAGGCAGGAGTTTGTCTTCCATAGAGAGGAGAAGCTGGCAGGGGCGAGCCTCCTGAGACTGCACAGAGGTGCAGTGTTTAGCTGACCAGACCAAGGCGGCGGTGAGTAGAAGAGCAAGGATTTGGCTTACATGGCGTGAGACTGAATGCGAAAGGGTCCCTTGGTGTCCAACAGGGATTCTTAGTGGTGTGTGAGGGTACTTCAGGAGGATTACCTGGAAGAGGGAAGAAAACATGGGATGGATAAGGGTTAACCTTGTGACAAAGGAATTCCCTGTGAGTACGGAGACAATTAAAGGGCCGGGGTCATCAGGGACATTGATAGGTAACTTGCAGTGCTGGCTGATGTCCTGAGAGCCCAACTGCCCATGAATGAGGGCGTGAACTATTTGCTTAGGAGGAACCCGGAGTACCTCTGGGAAATAGAAGGAAGTAAGCAATATTGCAACTAATGAGACTGTGGAAGCCCTTTGGGAGGGTATGCCATATCATTGAATACACCTGATGTTTCAGGCACCAAAGACTGAGCTAGAATATTCAATTAAGAATGTAGACAAGGTCTTCAATGAAGAAGGCATCCGGAACATCTGGAGTGGTAAGGGCAGGGGTTGGGGATAGGGATGGAGGAGCCCTGCAAAGGAGACCAAATGGCCAGCTAAGTTGCATTAAAGTCCAGCTGATCTACCTCCCTAGTTTTACATCTTCCTTTTTGGGTTTTATGTTTTTGGAACAAGGCATGGTAAGCGAGTTCCAGAAAGGGGGGCCATCAGGTCCTGGCAGATTGACTGTAATATATGAATATCAGAAACAAGATCTTCTACAGTGTGCAATATTTTATTGGACCAACTGAATAGTTCAAAGATGTATACATGAAGAAGGGCACTTTGTGCCTGAAAACCTGCCCAACATCCCTGACTATCACGCAGTTAATCCAATAAAATCTAGCACAAAAAAACTCTTGCCTCTCACACATTTCATTAGAATTATTTCTAGATGAACAGTGTTTGAATCTGAAGAGAATATCTTTGCTATTGAATAATACCAACAGTCTTTGCTTACACCATTCCTTATCTTTAAAGTCCAGATTGTGGTGCAGTTAAGCTGTTTTTACTCCATGTGAAAGCTCATAGTAATAAGTGATATTATTTATCGACTAAGTTGAAAACATATGATTAAACATAGCAAAATTATGGCTATATATATGTGCTTGGACAGGTTCAGTAAAAGACTGTATTCCTTCATGTTTTGATAGAAGTATTGAGTATGGATAGTAAAATGTAGAAGCTGCAGACTGTTATTATGGAATAGTTTTCTTAGAAATTAAACCTAAATTCAATTTTAAAGTAATTTGCATTTCTCAAATTCATTCTGAATAATGGTTTAAATTTTAAAACCCAAAGTAATACAAAATGTAGGTGATTTCATACCACCTTTTCACAGGCCTCCCAGAATCTTTATTCAAAAGTCAAGGTGAACCATCCTGCTATCCTCAAATAACAATGAATATTTTGGACCAAACCACATGGCCTTGTTTTGGTTTGATGAATATTTTGTGCTAGCTGGTCACACAGTAGATCTTTCAATTCCCACAGAACGGTCTGTTTTATAATCAAAATGAAATCAAACAAAACCACAGGCTAAGAATAAAGTGGAACAAAATGCACTAGTTTTGCTTCTGAGATTTGTCTTTGCCATATGGATTTGAGTGGAATTAAAATGTAAAACAGAACTCAAATGGCTATAAATCTATGAAAAAAACATTACATGAAACCAAAACCAGTAGGCTTCAGACAAGTCAAATGATCCATTTGTTCAGGAGTACTTTGCTAGCACTTGGATAGGC